>NC_137498.1:26584234-26756734 GCF_041902795.1 Electrophorus electricus | reverse complement strand
ACCTTCACTGGGAGGCCATACAGGGGATGATGAATGGAGTCAGAGACAGGGGAGAGGACAATGATTAGAGAGAGAGAAGCAGATGAAAAATGACAAACATGGTCGAGAGAGTGAGAGAGAAATAGAGAGAGAGGCAGGAAGATTCAGATGGTAGGAGAGGAAAGAGAAAGGAGACAAAGAGTGTAACAAAGATGGAACAGTTAGGAGGTGAGAGATAGAAAAGGGGTGAGGTGAGGCAGAGAGAGAGAGAGCATGAGAGGGCCACTCTGAGTGCACAGAGGGTGTTCTTTCAGGATGACACTGCGTGGCACTACCATAATACACCAGATAATCACTTAGTTCATATAGGAGGCTGCTGCAGTCTTTCCCACACAGACTTAATCACAACTTCAGAGCCATCACTATGGTATGTGATGATATATTTAGGATGCAAAACTTGCTTCACAGCAAGAATAGCTACTTAGCCTAGATATTTGAAAGAACAAATGCTAATGAAAATTATAATGATCTAATTTGAATAATGCTGACTGGCCATGACTAGAAATTAGCCATCATAGCCTAATTCAAGGTGAATACCACATCAAATATGTCATATATATCATAATGCCTTAAATCATTTCATTTGTATTTTGGGTGCACTGCCTTGTAAGTTTTTATTGTCTTTTTTCTCTCCAAAACCACACTGAAACATGTCAGTCTGTTGCAAAATAAATCACTGGGCTATGAAACAGGACAAAGCCACCCAGGTCAACAGGTTAATTTGTTCTGGATTCATGGCAAAGGCCTGTTTCAATAAATCTGCCCTCAGAACTTCATGCCTCTTGATCCCTCCTCTGTCCTTTTGCCTTGGTGTAGACATGTAGAATGACGGACAGAGCAAGGCAGCAGGCTTCTCCCCCGGAGAGCTGCCGTGCACTCATCCGTGCTGATCTTAAAACAACAGCCTCCTCCTCCTCCCTCCTTCCCCTTCGGTCTACACTCTCTCCCTCTTTCCCATGACAACACCCCCTGTCCTATCCCTGTCTCGCTTTTGCTCGCTTTTGCTCACCCTCACTTACATGACTGGTTCACTCTTCATGAAGTGCTTCCATCTTGCTCCATCCCCTACCCCTAGCCCCACCCCTCTGGGGTCCATCTCACTAGCTGTTCTCTTTTCTGGATGGCTTCTTTTCTCTCCTATCCTGGTTTGCATTCATCAAGCTTTCTTTCATGCTTCTTCTCCAGGTTTTTTGGTGGGGGCAGTGATGGCTCTCCTTCAGTCACTCCTTCTTGGTGTCCTGTTTTTAATCTTTTACCACCACGTCCACCAGCTTACACAAAGCATCTTAAAGCCAAAAAAAATTCTAACAAAAAAAGTAAATAAACAAATAAGATTTTCTGTGTTGTCTTTTTTGAAAAAGACAGACTCCCAAAGTGTTTGTGCTTAAGCTTAGAAAATTTATATAAAATGGCTCACACAAACTCAGACAAGGTGACAAATTCTCACCTTAAAGTGATGCTTTCAACCCAAAGATCTGTTATGCCCACACCTTCACTAAAGTGAATTAAATTTTGTTTTTCAGTTTCCAAGCCACAGTTCTGGCACATTATACGATTTTCCTAAAATACATCTCTTAAGGTTCTGGAAAATGTGTTCATTCAGTTGGTAAACTGTCATCACATTAAGATTTTTAAGAATTAATTACCAAATGGTGTCCCAGTGTCCTTACTATCAGATACCCTGTGTAAAGAAAAGAAGTACATTTCTAAGAAAAGATGGCATGACTCCTCCAGAACTAAGAAACAGCTATGCCAGGCAAGTTGTACAGGCAGTGTTTTTTGACCCTGATAGGACAGCTGAAAACAAACAGAATAGGAAAAAGGCCAACCTCGCAGTAATGATTTCCAGGGCAGAGCACTGCAGCAGCCCGTGGGTTTCAGCTGAAATACTCATACAGAGCTTTGAGCCAAATGATAGTACAGTATGTTCTTCAACCCGTGATGCAACATTGCCTGTGGTGTTTTTCACAAATGTGAACTGAAATTTGCACTCAAACAAGGGATCCTTTGTATGTTTTCTTCAATGCTGTCTTGTCTCTCCATCATTTTCCTCTTTCTCTCCCTCTTTCATCTCCTCCTCTGTCCCCCTTGCTTCTGTCCTTTGCCACTGCGGCAGCCCCGCCCCTGCTACCGATTTCACTACAGTCCAAACTCAATCAGCGGCCTATGTTCTGATGGCTTTTGTTGCTCACAGTTAAGATGGAAAGCTCAGTCGCTCTGACTCTGCCTCTTCTTCTACTTGAGCCATCCATGTCAAACTGAATAGTCATTCTCCTGTCTTCTTTTCTCTCTTTCACTCTCCCTCCCTCTTTCCTCCCTCTCTCACTTTCTTTCAGTGTCACTCCAGCACCTGATACCTGAGACCCTCTACTGATGGTACTCCTTAAGATGCCAGCATGACCACTGAACTGACCTTTTCCTCTTGTGTAGTACACTGCATGTAAATTAATTGGAATACCTGATGTTGACACTTTTGTTTTTTAAGGCATGTCTTGTTTTGTATTCTTATCTCTCTTTGTAATCTGGTTGTCCATGAGTGATTTTATATCCTTTTTTCTAACTCATACCCCTCTCAATTTTTTTTCCTTCCTCTTGAGCTAACTCAGCTTCCCACCTGTGTCATGTTCCTTTGTGTAACCCCTCTCCATCTCCCATTCTTCCCTCCCCTTTCTCCCTCCAGACGCACAATGACCCCACTGCTCTGGGCACCGGTAAGGGGGCTTGTTCCTCTGCATTGCTCCACTGAACATGACTGACATGCACTGCAAATAATGGAGCATGTGTGTGTGCACATGAGAGAGAGAGAGAGAGAGAGAGAGAGAGAGAGAGAGAGAGAGAGAGAGAGAGAGAGAGAGAGAGAGAGAGAGAGAGAGAGAGAGAGAGAGAGAGAGAGAGAGAGAGAGAGAATGAGGGAGGATTGAGGTATTAAACCCTGCAGATGGGGCATAAAAGCCAAGGAGGGGTGTAAAGAGACACAGAGACAGACGGAGAGCATTGAATGTGATTTATGATCAATGGTGCTTCTCCAATTACATTACAATGAAAGTTCCATGACTACCCCAGAGCTTCTTTATCAGTGCCTCACCTCAGACTCAGCAGTCCAGACAGCCAGAGAGAGAGACTGGGCCATGCCAAAAGGAGCTGGTATGGGACTGAAGTTGCATTTTCATATGCACTCATTATACACACAGTGAAGAAATCAAATAACTGACTTCGAAACCTATATTAAAAATAAAAACAAGTCACCATAAAAACACAAGATTCAAAAAGTGGCAAAACAAGATGGAAAGACAGACAGACAAATGGATAGGCAGAGAGAGGCAGTGGGTGTCAGTGTTTTAGTGTAAGTTTATTACAGTAAGATTAAGTCGGTTTAGGAGGCTAATGTCTGCTAATACATCGGTTCAGTTTTGAATGACCAAACCCTCCTACAGCTAATACAAAGCCTAAGAAATATGAAGAGTAGTCAACTAGAACCACACAGACACACAGAATTAGTAGGACAGTGAGAGAGAAAATAGGATGATTAAAGAAGTATAGAGCATTACTACACACCTATATTACAGTAATTTCTTACCTACCATATCCTATCATCAACTGCTAACACAATTTTCAATTAATTACTTATTATTAAACAGTAGTTACATGTAGTAACATATTTATAGAGCATTAATCAGAGTCCCATACAGATTTAACATAGTTCTCCCTTTAGAGTCATTAATACGGAGCCAGTTTAAGCCTGTTTCAGTCAGTGCTGTGTAAAGGTCTGCATTGATTTTTTTAGGATGAAGGTTGTTGGTGGCAGGATGGGTGGGATGGGAGGTGGAGCTTTTTTGGACATCTAATATTGTAATCCTGGCATTCACTATCAGTATGCTGGTGAGCAAGTGTGTTCCAATAAGCCAAAGGGATTTCTTGCCAACCACGAACCCTGGGAGCAGATCAGGCAATACCCATTCAGACTCTCTCACATTCCCTAAGAAGCTCTGGTACTGCACACCAGCCTCTGAAAAGCACTGGGGTGTTACAACCATCTCAGCTATTCAAGAAACTGTTGAAAGTGACAGCTGCATTTGTGAAACTCACACTGGGCTGTGCAAGTTTACTGAAATGGTTATAGAAAGAACTTACATTGAATGATTTAAATTGCCTAGCAAGTACAGTACACCTGAAATATGAGTAAGTCTTACTTGAACTTTATAAATCAAGGCAATCATTAGCCTTGAATCATTTGGGAAAATGTAACAATTGACTTATGTGGTTTGTAATTGCTGTGAATGGAATTCAGCATAGAATTTCCCAAGCAGCCAGAATTTGACAGATTTCACTTACAGTCGACAATGCATTGGGCACTGTCTGAAATATGTTCCATCACAAGTGACAGTTTCATAAGATTCAAACACTTGTGATACATTGTCTGCCACTTTTCTAAGTAAAAACTACTGTGTTCAGAGTTCATCTGGTTAGATTGAATTTAAATTGTCCTAGTAAGGAGCTCATTACTACAGAGTTAATTTAACCCTGGTGATTTTATTGCATGGACTTAAAATTGTTTCTCTATTAAAAAACAACATTTGGGAGAGCCATCACATTAAATAAATGTGTACCAAAGTATGAAAAAAAAGACCTAGCACACTATGAGCTGAATGAAGAAATGAATTCTGAGATTCACGATGAGATAAGAAAAAAGCTGGCAAGTAGAATTCACCTGATGCACAAACATAAAAAGAAAAGTGACAGATGTCATATAAGATTCAAAATGTGTTGCTATACCAATGTAGTTGTTTAGAATTTGCCTTAGTGGGCTCACATGAGTTTTGGTACCATTTAATAATGGTTCCATCCAAAATCCACTACACCGTCAACTTAACAGTAGGTAACAATACTACAATACAATTACAATACTAATCATAGTTGTTACCTATAAAGCTTGGAGATTTACTGTTTTTTTTTGTTTTTTTTGCTAGGTGGGGAAAGATATACTTTTCCATTCTCATGAACCAGAGCAGTGACACAGAATTCATTGACATTTACTGGACCGTGTCTTTATCTTGATCTAAAAGGCTATGCTGTGGACCCAGAGGGCACCAACAATAGTCTTCTGAAGAGCCTCCCTTAGGGAACAGGTTCTTCACGCATACTCTAAATTGCTGCTGCTCAATTTACCCACCTCTCCCTCTCTGCAGCTGATGATACAAAGAGCCCCACCTTCCCCCATATTTGAATTTTATCATGATACTAAATGATACTTTATTTAATTTAAATTCATTCCTTGATTTCAACCCATTTCCCTCACCTCCATCTTTCCTTTTGTATTTGTTTTTAATGTACCCTTTTACACCCCAAATTAAATTTACATCACTTCAATCCAGTTCACTTCACTCGTACAACAAAAGAAACTTTTTTTTTTTCTCCCAACAAACCATGAATACAAACAAATAAGCCAAGGATCAAATTGATCAAGGAAACAATGAGTGAGAACAATAAGCAGTAATTACTGGGAATAATTATGCCACTAATCCAGCAAATAAGTGTATGCCAATTAGTGGGTAGCAGTGAATAGGCTGTGCTGAAGTTAGTGCTGGTGGAACCATTCTGTGAACCAGGTCATGGCAGGAGGCTCACGGGAAAGTGGCTGTCATTACATAGCACCTCCCTAACACTCTCTGAGAGGGGGGTAGATTACTGGGAAATCATGTGACATTTGTTCACAGTGTGAAAACAGCCAGTGGTGTGCATCTTACCGGCTTACTGTTTGAGAGTGTGTTTATGACAAAATATATATATGAATGATCAGAATTAGACAATTTTTGTCACTAACATTTACTTTATCAGTCAAATCATGTATTTTTAATCAATAAAGCAAGCAATCAGTTTCAAAATCCCACTGTTTCACTGATTACAGGTTTAATGATCTGCCTTTTTTGTCATGACTTTTTCCGTTCTTCATTAAAAATATCTTAGTGTTGTCTGTCAGCAAAACATATTAATCTTTACACACTAATTAGTAGTCTACAATACCTCAACTTGAGAAGCTAACTCATGCTTGCTCATTCCTGAAAAAAATAATATTCAATAATACATTTCCAGCAGAGGCAGAAGGACAGAGCGAGATCCTTTTTTTTTTTTTTTTTTGCAAATAAACTACACTAACCAGCTAAATAGCTACGAAATGCCACTGAAATGAGCCAGTGGTAGCAGCTATATTCTTTTTACATAGTCATGTGATCATACTTTTAAAACTTGTCATTTTCAAACAGAAGATGATGGCACAGGGGAACACTGTTAATGCATTAACCACATCTTCAAAGTTATGGCACTGTGTTATGATGTCATAATTTTTGTGTTGCAAATGCAATCACTTTTCAAAAAGAAATCACTATGGCAACAACCAAAAATTAACTTGCAAAGTCTCTTTAAACTAACACTCACATATTCAAACTAATGCTTTTCCTGTTTGCATAGACGATTCATGTAAAGCACATCACCTGTTATAAAATATGGCTGCTTATATGTGTCATAGTACAACAATATAAATTCAAGAGGTTGCAAGGCAGTTATTTTCCTCAGATTCTACACATATTTGGAGTGCAAAGAGGAATAGTGCTTTTCACAAAGTGTATTTGAGTGACAACAATTTATGACCAGCCATATATGACCTGTTTAAATAAAATGAGCCTGAATGTTGCTTGATAATTATTATTGGTTGTTGTCAGTGGTGGTTCAAGACCATTTGAACTAAGAGGGGAAGGCTACGGTCAGTGGCTCCATTAGAGGGCCCTGCTAATTTATACCTTTCTTCTTTATTGTTCTCCAATTAAGCCATATTAATCAATGAATTGTGACCATTAAGTCAATTTTCTATATCATTCCACATTCTATTTATTTATGTTAGCTTATGTCACTTTTAAAATAAAGGCCTATTGACACAATGTACTTTTTTCCTGACAAAATGTTTTTAACGTAGTGGAATGTTCACGTTTAATGCATTTTTATGTTTGATGCATTTTATTTGATGCATTCTTTCATTTATCTTATCTTTCATAAATGTATGGCAGAGATTTCACCATGTTTTTTTAAACAGCACTCAAGGAAGCAAACAGACAATCAAAGAAAATTATATACACACAGGTTTTACATTAGATGATGGAAGATAGAAGCTAGGTAGCTAATATATTGGAATTTTTCCTGGCCACATACAGACGAAGGATACACTTAGTTAAGCAAAAACGACTATAAATCTGTTATAGGTACTGTCTGCTATATTTTCTTTAAATTCTACATTTTTAAAATCAGTGTAGCCTGCCTGCTTCAAACAGCACTGAATTCAATAAAAGGCGAGCTAGATATCATGGGTTTAAAAAATGATACAAATACAAATATCAAATGAAGGCAGTTCACTGGGCATAATGCCAAAACACACTTGTGAGACAGGTTGCCAATTTTAGCCAATTCGCATTTTTCTTATGACCCTAAGGTGGTGCTATTGTTTTCAGGTCCACAAACATCTGAATCTTCTTCGAGGCATTTTTTAACAGAAAATGAAACAATGTGGATAGAAAAATGTGAATGATTATTTTGACATATTTATTAATTGAAAGTCCGAGGGATTAGCCCTACTAGTCCATTTATGCCAGCCACCTCTGGTTGTAGAGGTGGTATTCTCTCAGACCCTCCGAAAGCAAATATTTCCAAAGTGGTACAAAGTCTTGGGTCAAGGCAGTTTCACAGAAGGTGTTTAAACAAAAGATATGCTGTTACTGAAATGTCACTTTACTGTTGATTATCACTTAGTCTGAAAGGGTAATTCATTTAGCATGGCTGCACTGATGATTTGAAGTCACTTCAGATTATCAGCATTATAAACAACAACTAAACATTTAAGTTATATTGATATCACAAACCAAGTAAATAAAGTGTGCATTTAAAAAGGCCATTTAATATACTTTTGGCAATAGCTGTGTATGTGAGTCTCATATTCAAATTTCAAATCATCTGCAAGCAATACCAGTGTCCTGTTAGTGAAAGAGTTAACAATGAGACCATTTGCATCTAAAATTTACATCTGCTTTTCATAGATATTTTTGACTCTGTAGCTAACAGCCACTTACACTCATACACAAACTAAGCATCCCAAAGCTTCAATAACTGTAGACTAAGACAGTGAATACCCTAAAGCATCTACTGCAGTCACTATACATATGAGAGCTTTTATCGCACCCTCTGCCAAAACAGGCTGTGATGGGACGACTGCAGAATTTTAGCATATTGCTGAAATAAGCTAAACATCACTGCTCAAAGGCAAATAGCAGATGGGTAACATGAGTCCTGGGTACTTTATCAGGATGTTCCAGTGACTATACCACAGTTCCTCCACAGACAACACAGCCTTAATCTTGTCTTGTGCGCTCTAACTAGCCTGTGAAATTGGAATAACAAACGGATGGCTAACAGTGAGTAGAACACCACTGCCATTTTACAGGTTATTGTGACATTCCGACTACTTTGATTTGAACGCAAAGGTCTGAATGTACATTGAAATGGTCATGGCAGGCCCCAGAGAGAGGAAGTAATGAGATTATTTATTCTTCTAAGGGTCAGCATTATGGCAGCACTTAAGTGAAGGGTAAGAGGAAAGAACAGGTGCTGGAATGAATGTATATTACAGTTTTTTCAGCATTTTTCCTTTTTCTAAGATCTGTCTATGCATGACCTTCTACTCACACTATTCACATCTGCTCATTATGTTAGACTCTACGGAGTGTGGCTCACGGTAAGCATGCTTATCTAGTGCAGCAGGCAAGGGATGATACAAGATGTGAGATGTGTTTTGGGAGGCGTCTGTATTGAAGCATATGATGCCATAGCTGCAATAGGCAATGGACAATTATTGCAATAAACATTTGTTCTAAACTTTTGGTATCATAGGGTTGGTGCCTCATCTGGGCCTAAACCCAACATCTAGCAGGCATAAGCAGGAGTTAAGAACCTTGGCCCAAAAGTTAAAGTAAAAGTCCTCTCTCCATAATACATGACATGGGGTCAGTGTTGAAGAATTACTTCACTAAGTAATTCTGAAGAATTTCAGGGATATCCTCTATTATTAACGGTAATTTTGAAGTAATCTCTAAATTAATTCTGTCATATGATCCACAGTTCCACAGATGTGGAAATGGGCCACATTATGAAAAGGATGCTAGTGGTTCTGCTGGCATTATAAAATCTAAAATGGAGATAGCTACTCAACTGTGAAGTAGGTGCTGAGTAAATTATAAAGCACATTAATGAGAATTCTACTTAGAAAACATTCATGTTACATAGTGTTACATTCGGTTTAAAAGATTGATAATTAAAATACAGTCTCATAATATATAAAAGTCAACATTAAAAAGCAGTGCTTCAGGTTAAAAGATTAATATAAATTGTTTATTTTGTTCTCCTTCTTCTGTCTTCTTCTGTTTGTTTTGTTTGTTTTAAAAATGCTTTTTTTTTGCTTCTGGATTTTTTCTTTGCATTTTCCCTTTAGTGTAGGTGGGGTAATGAGAGGTTTTATCTAATATATGTTTACTGATGAATGGAACCATACACAATACAATTGCTCTCATTAGCCCCACCCACATGTGAAATACTATGAAATTTGTTTATTATTGCTTTCAATCTCATTTAATGGCAAATTTATTCTGCCAATGGTGTTAAAGGGCAGTTGCCTACAATAGTCTGATAATAATGGCTTACTTAGTAAATATCAGATGAAAACAGGCAAACTAAAATAAAAGATTTCAAGAAAACTAAATTATCAGGCTTGTGCTGTGTTAAGAATTTAGGAAAAAAAACAGAATCTGACATAGAAAATCTATAACATGAAGCAGAACAAGGAAGTTGTTGAACGGACCCCAGGAAAAAGTCATTGAAAAATTACCTGTTTATGATATGTTTATGTGTAAGGAATGTCATTCCCACAACTATGGCTTAAGTGGTTGAGGTAGTGAGCAAATTAGAGCTGCAAAAGCCTGACATACACTGGACAGCCAACCAAGGAGAAACAGCCGGAAAAACAGCCAGAGAAAGTGACCACAGGGCCCTGCAACGACTGGGACACTGAACTAAAGCTTGCCATGCAAAGACAGTACTTACATCACACAGGGCCTCTCCAGCCTGAGAAGGGATGTTTGGGGTGACTCTATGAACTGCCAAACAGAGACCCTGGGAGCTGTGCCAAAAAATGAACAGAGCCTTATCTATAAGCTCGCCTGGCCCAGGAAGAGCAGAGAGGTGATGGACTTTATGGCAGCATACCATAAAGTGGCTCAAGAAGTCACTGAGCCTCAGGCAAGAGTTTTTCTATATTTGTATTGAAAAAGAAATCCTGTATGTTTGTCTTAAAGTCAATTCATACGACCATGTAATTCCATTTCAGTAAATAGTTGTAAATTCACCATAAATAGCACTGTTCGTACAAAAGCATTCATAAGACCTAAATTAATGTATTTGACAGCCCAAAATTAGGCTAAATTGGGCTAAGTGCCCTGCCATATTTAATTCCATGTCAGTCATAGAAATACCATCCAATGGAGCACCATAACTTTCAGAAATCGGTTAATAGAAACACATCATTATAATAACATCAGTAGTGGTTATGCTAAAGCCAAGAAATGGCTGCCTCATGAGGTCCAATCCATCACAGAAAAGAGGACATAATTTGACATTACATTAAACAAACAAAAAGCTTGCATATGACTGTAATAAGAGGAGCTCAAGAAGAAGACCAAGAGAATGTGTCACAATAGTTAATGTTGCACTGGAGGGGATCAGCTGCCAATAAAAAATATCACAAACTGTTAAATTAATTTTAATTGAAGTCTAATTTGTCACTGCATATAAAGTCTAAGGGAGCATGGCCATTTTGCAACACAGCATGTCAAGCTTTAAAAGATCAGATGAATGATGTAGACTGCTGTGGGAGAATAACCAAAAAGGCTGAAACACTCAAACTACAATTTCTTCAAGTTGTTGAAATGGAAATAATTTATTAGTCCATACATTTTCTTTCTCTGCAGAACAACTCTGCATGACTTGTATGAAAGGTCTGGAGCACTCATTAATTTTGCTGGCACCTAAGAGGAAAATTTTAAATACTAGGAAATTGCTGAACATAGCAGGTGTTCATAAATTGCTCTTGTGAGCATTATAAATCCATAAATATTAAATCATATGAGTGATATAAGCGAAAATCTGCAAGTGCCAGTAGTTCTAGCATGACACCCATTGCCTTCTTATTGGACATTGGAGCTGAATTGTGTTCAGCCTCAATTAGCTGAGTAAAATCATGGTTGAGCAGTCTGACTACACAAGAGCTCATAATCTGAGCTGAGCTTTGGGCAGTGATCAAACCCCCTTGAAGGCTGAGAGGCAGAAAAGCTTGCTGGGCTGTTACTTGCAAATGTGCAAATGATTTAATCAATACTGACCAAGCACCACCCCCCCACCCCCAAAACAACAACAAAAACACCAACAGCTAAAAACATGTGTTCTAGTACCTGACCCATCATTGCCTGGACCTTTTTAACACCTTCAGGTGAAATACACTTCCCTGCCAGTATATCAGCTATATTCAAAGATCAAAGTTTATTTGTCCTGTACATAGTCATACGTGGCAATCTTAGAGTATAGATTCTTAGAGTATAGATAAGAGTATAGAGCATTGATGCTGTATATTTGAAAGATGCTTTTTAAAAGACATAGTCATGATAACTTTGCAATGCTTTTTAGAATACAGACAAACCTGAGCTGGTCACATACCCTGTAATTTCTTATCTCATCCATTTTAAGTCTATTCGAATATTGTTTAGGATGGGGGGTTTTTTATACAAATTTTTTTTTTTTGCTACGTTCATTAAAATTGTCTGTTATAACACCTTCCCACTGACAGCTTTGCTAACAAGACAGTTGCAATATGTGGATTAATGCCCTGTAGTACCAAGATTTTTCCATTGATTTCTGCACCTCTCACTACCAGTGACTGTATTGATGGGATTTTATAAACTGCCCAAAAAGTGAGATTCCATATGAGGCCCATGTACATAGATGTAATCAGCTTCGTAGTGTGTAATATTTTTCCTGTATGTTACTGTGATTACTGAAACAATGTGATTGCCATAAGAAGTACATGCCTTCAGACATGTTGGACTGGCTGAGAAATCCTGCTGACACTGTTCCTGCCTGGTCTGTGAACCTGCATCATTTACATTACACATGTGCCGAACATCAGATGTGCCTGTGCCACAATACATTTGTATTGATTGTCATGTGTGCCTATGCCCCATTTGTTCTGCTTATGTGCAGAATGACTCTTGTCTATGATACATTACATTTCTACTGCACGAGTTTAACGTCATGTTTGCCTACGCTACAGTGCATTTGTACTGCGTACACAGGGAACATCATGTTTGCCTACACCACATTACATTTGTATCTGATCATTGTGTATGATCAGCACATCATGTGTGCCTATACAACATTATATTTGTACTGTGCTTCCCTTAGTGCAGATAGATGGGATTAATGCATCTGTAAATTAACATATTGTTTACTCAGAAAAAGTAAAAGTCAGGATTGATTATTTATTATTTATTTAGGTGCAATATTATGTGCATTTTTTGTTGCTACAAAGTACATTATTAGATAGTTTTAGCTAGCATTTTAAATACTGCATCTGATTCACAGTGTTTTTGACATTGACCCATGGCCAGACCTGCAAGTCAATTGAAACTTATTGTTTCGCTTCATCACTTCTTTCTTTACATTTTAAAGATGTTTGAACTTTTCCTGGTTATTAACCCACTGACATAATGACTGTGTATATGTACTGGTTTAAGCATGTATCCTACAGATTTGGTCAGTGCTATAACAGGTTTTCACATGTACATTCCAAACTGAGCAGAGGACTACAAATGTAATGTACCATGTACACGTTACATTCTGCACATACACAGTCAAAATCAGGCAGGTTTGCAACTCAGTCAGAAATGAGAACCCTTGCTCTCCAAATGACTGTTTCTGACTTCTGGTTTCTTACTTCCTGTTTTGTGTTTCCTCCACCTGTTTTGTTTCTTCCTGTTCCTGTTTCCAACACCTCTTAGGCAATTATTTTCATTGTAGTTATAACTGAACATATCCTCCAATGCCTCATCTGATTGTAATGGCCTTAAAATAAGTAAATGTTACTGTTAATCATTAATTATGTTGATTTCATGGGTCATAATTAAACAAGAAGCCCCTAGGTAGTGGATGGACAAGTAATGAGATCATTTATTTTTCTACTGGCAGTAAAATGTAAGTGAAGAGTAAGGGAAAGCATAGAAATTAAATCTTTGGATGATCTGCTCATTGTGTTAGACTCTACAGAGTCTGCTCATGGTAAACTAAGATAAAGCATGGTTATCTAGTGCAGCAGACAAGGGATGATTCAAGATAGTAGAAGGAGGTTTGTTTTGAGATGCATCTGGTAAGGTATATGATGCAACAGTCAACATATGGAAAGTTATTGCAGTAGTTCTTAACCACAATCAGTTTATATATGGTGATGCCAAAGCTTTAATGGTCAACATTTAAGATGCAATAAATTTTACTATAGCCCAAAGCTCAGTGCCTCATCATTGATTCATGAAAGAAATAAAGGATTTTTGGGCCAAATGCAAGATTAGGGTGATGAAATCTGGATATGGATGAGGAGCTATGCAGGTGTGGGTGCAGTTATGTAGTTTCTTTATCAGACAAGAGGAAAATAAGAAAAAGTCACTGAGCTGGTATATGGTACCACTGACAGCACGTATTATGAAAAGTAACAATGGCAATTAGATTGGTAGTCAAATTTGACAACTTTTTTTATGAAAAGGAAGTAGAAGCTGCAATACAAAGACAAACGTTATGTGGTCTCAAAGTAGAAGGAAGTAAACTTGAATTAATCATGTATAGAACCATCATAATCCTTCTATGAAAACATTTAAATATATACATTGTTGCTGTTAGATATTTTTTAAAAAGGTAAAAAAAAAAAATTTATGTAGTCAGTACTACATAAATCAGAAAAACCTTTATTCCAGATGATTACCTGAGATTTTTTTGTTTGTTTTCTTGGTTGGTAACATGAACATTTACAGCATTGACTTGAAATCAGAATAAAAGTAACAACAATAATCATAATACTTACATCTTATATTTCTTTTCAGTGATGTCAAGGATTCTTTAGTCTTAAATAATTAATTACTGTAAACTATAATGAAAAAAGATTAGGTTCACACTTTTAGCCATAGAAGAATTAGGACTGTGACAATTAACATAGTGTAGCTCTAATGAATGAGCATACCTTTGTGTTTTAATTAGAGAAGGAATTAAATGACTGGAAAATTAGATAAACAAATCCAAAACAAGCATGAAAGAATTCCGATTCATAGCCAAGCAAAAATAAGCACACCAGATGACACTGCAATCACTAATAATAAAGAACATGACAAAGAAAGATAAAGAAATGTGTCCATTCCATGATACAGTCCTATGATTTATTATTTAATTCCAAAAACAGCAAATAAAAATGTATATATTTACATAAATTGTGGGATTCAATATATATTACACTGCCTGGCCCCCCAAAAAAGGTCACCACCTGGATTTAACTAAGCAAATAGGTAAGAGCCTCCCATTGGATAATTACTGCATGGGTGATTATGTTTCAGCTGGCAACAAGTTATTTAACCCTAACTGATGCAGCGAGTAGCTTCTCATTTGTTAAACAAACATGTCAAAAGACACATCCTGTGGTCGTGGAAAAGATGTTAATCTGTTTCAGAAGGGTTAAATTATTGGCATGCATTAAGCAGAGAAAACATCTAAGGAGAGTGCTGAAACTACTAAATTCGGGCTAAGAACTGTCCAATGCATTATTAAAAAATGGGGACAGTGGGGAAACATCATCTTCGAGGAAGGAATGTGGTCAGAAAAAAAACGAATGATTGTGATCAGCGATCACTTAAACGTGTGGTGAAATCAAATTGTAGAAAAACAGCAGTAGAACTCAGGGATATGTTTAATAGTGAAAGTAAGAGCATTTCCACACACACAATGTGAAGGGAACTCGAGGGATTGGGACTAAACAGCTGTGTAGCCTTAAGAAAACTACTTGTCAGTGAGGGTAACCAGCAAAATTGGCTTCAGTTTGCTAGGGAGCATAAAGATTGGACTCTGGAGCAATGGAAGAAGGTCATGTGGTCTGATGACTCCAGATTTACCCTGTTCCAGAGTGATGGGCACATCAGGGTAAGAAGAGAGGCAACCATCATGCTTAGTGTCTACTGTACAAGCCTTTGGGGGCAGTGCTATGATCTGGGGTTGCTGCAGTTGGTTAGGTCTAGGTTCAGCAACGTTATGCACTCAAATAATGAGGTCAGCTCACTACCTAAATATACTGAACGACCAGGTTATTCCATCAATGGATTTTTTCTTCCCTGATAGCACGGGCATATTCCAAGATGACAATGCCAGGATTCATCGGGCTCAAATTGTAAAAGAGTGGTTCAGGGAGAATGAGACATCATTTTCACACATGGATTGGCCACCACAGAGTCCAGACCTGAACCCCATTGAGAATCTTTGGGATGTGCTGGAGAAGACTTTGCACAGTAGTCCAAAACTCCTATAATCATTACAAGATCATGGGGAAAAATTGAATGCAACTCTGGACAGAAATAAATGTTCTGACATTGCAGAAGCTTGTGGAAGCGATGCCACAGCGAATGTGTGCCGTAATCAAAGATAAAGGTGGTCCAACGAAATATTAGTTTCGAAATATTACCTTTTTTTTTTTGGCCAGGCAGTGTATAAAAAACTCTAAAAGTCTCAGATATTCTGCTCTAAAATAAAGGGATTTTAAAGATTTTTAAATATAAAAACATACATGTACAGACTTATCTTATTATCAAAGGTTACATTTTAACAGCTAAAAATCCTGTTAACATCGGAGGAGACCGTTCCAGAGAAATGTCAAGTGCTTCCAGTGTGTGCTGATGCTGAAGCTATCAGCTTCTACATCTACTGTTCAAATGTGAGCTGAAACAGCCTCTAGCTACCACTGAGGGCACCTGTGACATTTCACAATAGCAGGTCAAAGGCATCTTTACTGCCCACAAAGAAGGCTGTAAACTGTGTACATTTGGCAGACCAATATATTCTGTGTGCTGATGACCAAAGCTCAAGATTGAATATAAATCCATTTTGCTAATGACTAAAACTCTGTGTGGTGTACTTTTACCCCACTAATCATGGAATTACAATTATGTCTGAAGCTTTGCCTGAAAGGTTAGTTTGTTGACACAAGTCAGAGAGGATAACGCTAAAAGTTAATGTCTTCAAACATTCTACCTGGAAAAAAACCCCAAACAGTTTCAGACAACAGTGTTTTTATGTGTTTGTTTGTTTTTTGGCTTTTTGTTGACTGTGTAATGCAAATCAGAATTCTTGCACTTGAAATACCCACCGGATATTCTAAGAGACCATTAGTGTTTGTGTCAGGCTGACTCAAAACCTGTTTGTTACATTGCACAAATGCTGTGGATGACTAACATGCTCTGCCCTTTTCTGACAGTGAAAAGACCTTAAGACTTGGGTAATGCTGAGTGTACCCTCAGCTCCAGCTAATGTAGAACATTAGCGAAAGCCTCAGTGGTACTACTGAGAATTGTTAGCTGGGTATTAACTCTCTGACACTGGAAATTGTTAGTTAAGGGATTAACCTCCTGAGGTGATTCGTGTCATCTACCACATGACATGCTGCTTCTTACATGTTGTTTAAGACAGGCAATGTTTCAGAAAGAAACAATAACATCAGCAGAGCGTGAATATCCAGGTAGAACATAGCATGCATCTCCATATGAAATTGGAGTTTCCTGTGCGCCCAGCTCTGGATCCTTAACAAAATCACTCAGGGTACACTGCATATAAATGGGGGTGCCCACATTGGTATGCAGACAGGCAATAAAGGACTGTATTGTTGACAATAATGTTGACAACAGTAAAGTTCAACTTTCATGTTTTGTTTTTTTTTGCTACACAAACCAGCTCCACATTTTTACTAGCGGTCCAAACAAAGGCCCGGGCTCCATTCTTCATATGTAGATTATCGAGTTAGTTGGATTGTATTGCTGATGATTTGACATGATGCTTAGATTTTTCCATTCTTGTCCATAATCTCAAACATGCTGAGGAGCAGGCTTATTCAACCTAAACACAGTTGGATCATGGATTTATAAGCATTCTCTTCTAGCCATGTCTGCTCCATTCCTTTCAGAGCCACTCACTGAAATAGATGCAATATTACAGTTACAGTGCAGAGCATGCTGTACTTACATTATAAGATCGTCAAACCCTTCGGCAAATCCCAACAGCTACCTTATTGAAAGGTATGGATTTAGTTGGAATAGAACTGTATATGTGGAAAGTCTAATGAGACACACATAAGTAATATTATTCAGCTCAGGCATGCCTTCACAATAATGAAGATAATGCATTCCTATGCTGTTCTTAAAAAGTGTTCTATCAGAGCTATTAGACTGGTGTGTTTCTGAAAAAGCATTAACTGGTTTTTATTTTATTTTTCAGAGACATTACAGTGCAGGCTATTAAAGAGGGCTTATACCCGTTTGCAAGTAATGCAGGCAAATCACATGTGGTTTTCAACAATGGAATTATGGTTGAATTTATTTTGCTGAGGACTCCCTAATATAGGCCTGGAGAAGCGGTGGACCATAAAGGCCCTCTTAGGGTCCATGGAGGGAGACTTTGTTAACGGAAAGGGGTTAACTTCCTATTCCTCTTGGCATAATTCCTATTAAAGGAAATAAAAAATATATTAAACGACTGACAATGCAGCACAAATGCCATAAAACACACACACACACACACATGCAAACACACATGCACACATGCCTTCTGTCTAGGCAAAACTATGGTATGTCTGGCTTTTTTCGGGTTATGTCCTTACCAACAAATCAGTCAGGCTGCTTATTATCAAGTAAGCATTAAGTGAGAAACCATAAAATATTGAATGTTGCAGTGTAATTTAAAAGGCCATTTGCTTATGTTGTTTATGTCAGAGACTGCATGAGCATTCTCAGAAATATCACAACATTTGAGGCATTCCAGATGCATGTGCACTATGCATGTATCTGAAGACTATGTAACTAATAGTAATAGTCCTCTAGAAGGCTATGTAACTAATAGTCTTCTTTACCTTAGGGTTCTTAACTGCACTTTCTCCCAAGCATAAAAGAGCTTTCCAGAAATTCTAACTGATAGTGCACTGCATGCTATTGCATCCCTGTAAATTCAGGCCTGTGCTGTTACCGTGTTACTCTATGTGTACTGTATGTGTTACTCAATTGCTACTATGTGTACTGTGTGTGTTACTGTGTTATTTAACACTACATAAAGGGGACTGGATGCTGCTTTCAGTTTCTGAACAGCACATATAAATTCAAAATTGAATTTGACTACTAAATGCTTGATCATTAACAAGTTCTATAGCATTCATTTGATCAGTAACAATAAGAATCAATTAACTTTTGGAGCATAGACCTATGTACCTGCTTTCTCAAAACTGAAGACGTTTGTGGCAGAATTCAATGTATTTTTGCTTTGTTCTTTTCCTGCCAAAAGAGATATCTGCAAAAAGTAGTATTAATTAAGCCATAGGGTAGATAGACAGAAACAGCCTTTTGTTGCATGAGCACAAAAGGTTAAAGACCTTAAAGCAAAATTGCTCAGCATGGATTGACAGTCTGCATCTATCCATCAACCCATGAGGAATAGGGGATTGCACCACCTTGATAACAACCCATGCCCCTCTCCTGTGCCAGGGCGAGAGCTGAAGTGTGCCATTTAGAGGAAGCGCTTCGGCCCATTGATTTTCTTTCTTTCACTTTTGTTCCTTCACAGATGCACGGCAAGTAGCACAGCATGCCGCCACTTTATCCATCCGAGGATTAACTGAAGCGCTCTTCCGTCTCCCACTCCCTTCCTCTCTGCATGAACATGCATCAAGGCGCTCGCTTGTGACTCCTCTGCACAAGCGGTCAAGTTTGGGGTACACACCACGGCTGGCTTGCTTTTCACTGCAGTCTTTTTAAGACACTGGTTTTGTCCTTTGGTTCATTGCCTTTGACCAGGCTTTTGGTACTAGCTAGATGCTATTCTCCACCCATTCATGAAATTGAAGAACAGGCACAAAATGCTGCAGGCCTAGTCTGGCTATTTAAATGATCATCTGACCATAGCTGTAATCTGGAGTATGACTGTGCAATCGTTTGGCTATTTGTTTTGACTCATTTGACAAAAAAAGCATATATCTTTGCACAAACAAATGTAAATTGACTCATAAGAGTTGCAAAGAAGATTAATCAAACTGTTTGTTGTATTTAACCATATAGCCATGGCCATGAGAAAAATAATGGTGACATTTGGCCAAAGGTCACCCCAGTCTTCTTTATATGGCGACTAGGTGCAGTTGTATATAGAATATTACAAGGTTAAAATACACATGTCAATGACTTCATTTACTAGAGATCTGGAGTACCTTAATGATAATTTCAGTCCTGCTGGAAGTAGCCCTGCATTTTGCGTTGCAATGAGTGGGGAGAAAGTATGCAATTACATCTTACATTCAGCACCCGACTATTCCCAAAGTGGTCTGACTTGCCTAAATTACTCTGGGCAGCCTGCAGTGATGTAGATGCAGCAGGGGACTTATTGTAAGCATGTCACTCAGTCTTGGGCCACACCGGTGGAATCAGCATGGCAATGCTTCTTTTGCGCTAGACCTCCACTACTTCCATCCATTGTTTGCTTTTCAGTCATCTCACCCCTCCTATTCTGTGTGGTGTTTTACAAGCACTCTTCTTCACCCAGTGAGAGCATGGGCTTGATTAGCATGGTGATGGTGCCCTTGGGCCCCAGAGCTTTTAGAGCTTAAAAAAAGTTAGCCAGTGCTAATTCAATTCCGCTCCATTCAGCACTAATAGCCACTATCCATCTGCGGGAGGAAGTGAGAGAGGGATGGGGGAAGCTGAGAGATGATAATAATATGGTGGACAATGCTCCATGTCCTGTCATCCACTATGCTCGCCCCTTTATTCCCCTTCATGTAAGCTCACTTTACCCTCTTAAGCTCCATGCTGCCTTTGTTAGGCAAATACTGCAGTTCTTACTGTGCAGTGATTACCATAAACAAAAAGGTTTTCTATGTGCAGTAAGGTAAACGTTTTATGTGACAATACAAAAGGATATAGGGTGCCAAGTGGTATGCGTCACTGTGCATTTTCTGGTGCTCAGGCACTGTCATCCAGCAAGGTTTGCAAAGCATTTTCACAGCCATGCTATTCAGAGTGAACAAGTTAGCGAAGTAGGATGCTCTACATCTGCAATATACTGCCCTTTTGTTCTATGAGAAACTCATCATGGAGCTTGTGGATAGGGAAGCTTTTAAAGCCCTGATCACCAAGAACCTAGAATAAGGTTAGGGTGAAGAATTAACCATTGCAAGCGGGAGAGTGATTAGCTTTACAATGCCTTTTCCGCGCTGCTTCTTTTCCCCACTCTTCTTTGCCACTGCTCTTCTATCAACAGCCCTCCATGGGTCAGAAAGACTCCATCCATTTTCACCACTTTCTTCCCTCTCTACACCCCCTCTTTCTCCTCCTATGGCTCTTTGTCTTTCTCCAGGCTGAGACTTGCTTATTTTTTCACTGCATTTGTCATGAGCTTGATGGTGGTCATGGTGCATAGTCACGACTACATAATTGGCATCACTCTTTCACCTATACCAGCCACATTCTCATGCTTATCCAGATTAAATTTTCAGTCAGCATGGATTTTAGCAAAGAAATCAGTACTGGCTGATGTTCCTTGATTTCTTAAGACCAGGTCTACAAATCAGTAAAATATTGTATTCTTTGTTAATGTGAATAAAGCCAAAATAAGGACTAAGTACCTATTATTTCTATTGGGTGCAAGATCCAGTCTAATACCCTTGTCAATACATCCACACAGATTAAAAGAATATCCTAAAACTCCCAAGCATTCTCATCAATAAAAACATTGACACTAAGCAAAGCATTCATAACTGTAGGCTATGTGCCTTTCAGTGCAGCCATTAAATGTCATGATGCAGTTAATCTAGTTAAATTTAATTTTCCTTTTTTCATCCAAATTGTGCAGTTATTTCCCTCAACATTCACATATTACCAAATAATTACACAATTCAGATGCAGAGACAACACTTATATCCTATAAAGTCAAGCTCAGTCTTGTCTGATTGGACTTGCACTGATACACTAAAACAAGTATAGGTGACATTGGACACAAGGGAACCACATTTCCTCCTCAAGTGACCTGATACTGTGGAGGTTACAGATTTAGTAAAGGTGCAAACACTGCAGTGTCAGCAGACACAGACAGATTTTAAATACTGCTTAAAATCTTGCATCTTCTAAGAACCATTACTATGTTTTCTGTTGCAGTATTATAAACTACTATGGTATTATATTAAATGTAAAATGACAGCACCCAAAAACTGGTTGCCTAGTGGGCTTGAAATTTGCATCATGAAACTTAGTTTGTGAGCTGAATCTCTCTAGTTGTTTAGTTTGTGATCTGTGGAAGGAGTGGAGTTCTTCCTGTTGGTTTGTTTAAAATTAGTCAAGCATTATGCTCTTGGTTGCAGTCAGTTTGTTTCAGTTATTAATTGCTAATCAGTATTAGTTTGGGCTATAGAAAGGTTATCATGTTGTCATATTCACATATTTTAAAGCTCAGAATAATGCCAAGAAAACTGTGTTTTTAACAGAATAAGGCTCCAAGCATATGAGCTTACAATATTTTGGTTAATTATAGTTATTAGACTGTTATTAGTAGGCTAATCTAAGTAAGATCAGTTGGTAGAGCAGTTAGGGCATGGTGCTAATAATACCAAGGTCATGGGTTGATTTCCATGTAGCACACATACTAATGTTATACTACTGTATAAGTTGTTCTGGATAAGAGTATCTGCAAATTACCAAAAACATTTGTATGATATTTGGTGTGTTCCTACTTGTAAATCACTAGACAATCACTAGACAACTGTTTTCAGCATCTTCGTTCTCATATGTAGCTAGCTAGCTAATATCTTGCAAGCTAGAGTTTACTGCTATACTTTGGTGATGTAGTACCCAATGTTGTTAAATTATGGGTACCTATTTGAAGAATACTCTTTTGTCAGCCAACAAGAAAAACATTTATTTAATTTGTATTAAACTGACCAAAAATGACCAAAATGATCCAGTAACAATTTGCACATGGCTTTTGGTGTGGTCAAGTGAAACTCCACCAGTCGTAATCTCATACATTGAGACAAGATGTAATGGGGCAGAATATCTCATTGTCATTAAAAACAAACAAACAAACAAACAAAACCTTTTTTTCCAGGATCATGGAGGTATTTTGAGTTACTAAATCACTCCAGGTTGTCAGCTGGTATAGCCATTTTTTTGAAAATGCACCACCTTCACTGTTTTTTTTTTTTTCAGATGCACTAAAACCTGGTCGTGACATTGTGATTGTTTGCAAAGTCTTCAGTGCAAAGACTGACAGATCAGTCATAGATCCATTATTCATTAGTGTTACTGGAAACATTTGTAAGATTTAGCCATTATGCATCCCATTGTAATAACACCTATCTAAGACACTGAGCCAAATTAAGCTGGAGAAGTGAGGTAAAGCACTGAAGAGTAAAACCATTAAGGATAAAAAATGTGGAGCTATGACATCTTAGCTGCAATATTAACCTGAAAACCTGCTAAAAAGATTCAGGATTCTGAACTGCATGGATTGTTAAAATGTTACACATATGGCACTTACAGATCTTTAAATGGCTCGTGAATACTGGCTCTGTGCATAATTTTGAGATGAATACTTTCTGCTAGATTTTGGAGAAAAAGAAAGTGGTACTCCACCTTCTCCTGCTGTAGTGCTAGCAAAGAACTGCAGCTCCTTTTAACAGTGTAATAATGGCAGGCTTATGTGATATAAATCTTTCATAAAGATCAGACAAGAAACCTCCATAGATTCACAACCATTGCTCAGTGTCTGTCTGGCCAGAGAAGCATCTAAAGAAATCTCACAGGTATTATAGAATAAAGTTACACTAAAATATACTGCAAATAAACAGTGATGAGGTCTTAGCATGAGTGTACATTTTCACTGTGGTACTCAACTAATATACATACTCCTCTGAAGGACAACTGCCAATTCTGAACTGGCTGACTGCTAACAGTGGCTCTGGTCTGTGCCATATTGAACATTTTGAGGTATATTAAGCAAGTGTAATATAAATGGTGGATGTTATGTAAGAGAACTATTCACTATGATTATGAATTTAATCGAAGAAGGTTGAAATTTAAAAGATGAGAAGGGTATATGACCTCTAACTACTTGAGGGGACTGCTTCAATTTTCCTTCAAAAGGCCCCAAGATTCATTAATAGTTCACATTGGAAAAGCACAGAGCAATTAGAAATCTTGCAGTGCAAAAAACCTGATGACTTGTTCCTTTATAATGCAAAGAAACCAACTTTTGGAGGCAGGCATAAACTGTTTCAAGTCCTAAAATGCTCCTTACTAGAGTATCAAAATCTGCACCATACGTCTACGACCAAGAGTCAACCAGAGGCAGTTCAATAAAGAACACTTTACACTACAATTCTAGATTTCTCTCATATCCTTTAGAAAGCTTCACTGCTTAGGATGGGTGGATGGCCACCAGCAGTCATGCATCTCTGTGTGATGGGGATCCGCTGGTGTGGGGTGCAGCCCCGGCTGGCCTCAGAGCAGCGAGTGGCAAGAACGTGTTGCACCCCCGCTGCTTGCCTCCTCCGGCTGACAGAATCCCAGGCCAGGCGCCATGTTCAGAGAGGAACTGCTTTAATCAGACTGCCAGCCTCTCGGTAATATTAGATAATCCGCTTTTAATTGTGTTTAGGTGTTCTTTAATACAACAAAGCACTGCGTCTGTCACAGCTGTTTTGTTAGTGGTATAAACAATGGTGTGTTTTAGCATGTATTCCAGGTAGTGGATATGGATAGAATTTATTCTTCAGCATTGATTTTATTTCTTTACAGCCTTATTCAAAATGTATGTGATGCTCATGTGTATTATTTGTGGCTAAAATGACTAAATCTAAATAATGTCTGTTATTACATGCATGGTATCTATTTAGTGCAGTTTATTCAGTCAAACAAAATGTGCATCCTTCCCTAGAAAATGCAGGGGCTTATGCAAAACACAAACGCCTTATCCAGAAAATTAATTTACTAATCCTCCTAATCTTATTATTCATGTTTATATGCTCATTGCCCATTAGCTCATCTACAGGCAGATGGATCTGTGTAAATCAATATTTATATGCAAAATACAATATATACAATCACACAAGCATGTGTTCATTGACAGCTAGTTGACCAAAGAAGTCATCCCATACCAAAAGTTTAATAATACATTGTACATATACAGCAAAACCCACTGAAATATTTTGTCATTGCATATCCTGTAGTGTGCAATAAGCTAAGTTCCTCTTTACTAGTCTACACTAAATAATAAAGTAGGGTGAGCAGCATTTTAGCACTAATGCATGTACACAACACCTAAAGCCATACATATTTCATGCTCTGCATCTACGTTAATGAGATAGTGATGAGCCACCCAGTCCCTCATCGACCTTCACCATTTTGCATTTCCCTAACGACAGGACCGTCAAAACTCCTCCAAGGTCTTTGGCTCTCTGTCCTCAAGAATATCACTGAATATCCATCACAGCAGACTGGTGCAGATTCCTCTCCTGATCATACAGCAAAGACCGAGGCATGCCGCAGCTGATCAATCTGCCAAGCAGTCGACCGGGGCTGAAATTCGAATGCGCACACAGATGGCAAACTGAAATGTCGTGATCTGACGCAGCTGTTTTAGGGATGGGGACCCCCACCACTGCCATCCTCTGACCCCCCCTTGTTGACTATGATTTTTCTCCCCCTTGTCCTGGCAGAGATAGGGGCCCACATCAGTGCCTGAGTGTAATTCAGAATTAATAGGACGTTAAAACTTTTAATTCAAAAGCTCTGCCTTGGGGACAAAGGCATTTGCATACAAATGAACACAATTTCCTGTTTGTTCCATATGCAAATGCAGAAAACGATAAACTTAACGGGCACGTGCATGCGGGCGGGTGTGTGCAAGCCATTTGGCTGGGTGAGCTGTCATGAGGGGAGGTGGAGAGGTTGCCTGGCAGCTCAAGCTGAGTGTGGAGTGAGTGGCTCGTCGGGGCACCCAGCCGAGCGTTGCAAACGTGGCCCCGTCTGAGCTATCAGGCTGGGCCAGGAGGTGAGCGGAGCCTGTCCTGGAGGGAGAGCTGATCCGGGGGGGTAGGGATTTTTTACCAACAACTTTTCCCTCTTCCACTCACATTTGCACCTGAGCACAACAGGAGGGAGTGTCACTTGTGCCCAAATTCAATTACAGCCGTTGACTCCACAGTGGCATAGGATAAAAGGGGACGTCGATGGCACAGTCCCAAGCGGCACAGAGCCATACCATAGTCAGATAAGTCAAATTATTTAACAGCAGTATTAATATTCTTGGGTAGTTACAGTGATATGTTGAAGTTTGACCTTCCAGGAGTTTTTGTGGTGGATCCTCTGTCCTGAAAAGTGAAAGGCAGGAAAAAGTGTTGCATGAATTGATTAAGCCTCATTTTCCCTTAGTACAGTGGTTAGGTATATGAGGATCATTACAGGATCCCTAATTCAAGTTTCTTCTAAAAAAAAATGCTAACAAAGATGAATATTATACTGAATAATGTGTAATTATAAATTAAATTACAAAAAGGGGAGCAATGTTATTTTTAAAGCATTGGTAAGTAGCTGATGGACACACTCAGTATACCTATATCATGGAAATGATAATTATACATAATTATATAAAAGTTTTAGAGAAAACCCTATGAACCTGAGATCTATGACTAACTAACTACTTACTAAATAGTAGCAGATAAACATAGATAAGTATTACATTATTAAATTATTATGACAATTGTGTGCATATTCTGCATTACAGCCCTGGAAATGTTGCCATGCTTGCTGTGAAATTTTCTCCACTAAGAACTGCTAATTGAAACTATATGTCCTCCACATGCTGTATTTGAGAGCAGCCTACCTGCCCATAGCCTTCATAACTTCTTTGCCCTTAAGAGCAAGACTAAAATACCCAAAATACCATTACGCAATCTGACAGACAAAACGTAGTAACAATAGAGACTATGTATTATTCTAAAACAAAAGAACGATTCACTTCTACTCTGTTTATCATCCGTATACTATGTAATTAATAGTAATTGATGAGTAAAGTTAACAAAGGGGGAGGGCTAATGAAAGTTATGACCTTAGTATGGAACTGCTACCAGTATACCAGTAACAATTGCTGGCTCTATCATTGCAAAATAGTATAGAACAAATATGAAAATATGTAGCTGTAATGAATTTGAGAAGAATTGCAAAGATGATTGCAGAGAACAAAAAAAGAAACAAAACATTTAAAGAATTAAGATGCACAGATATTCTGGTACCACATTATAATCTAGCAATTCATACATTCTTCTGTACTTCACTAACTCTGAAATAGATCAGAGACAAGCAAAGGAAAACAAATGAACAGCTTGCTGAATTATATGTTCTTGCCAGTTGGATTGGTGATGGCAAACATTGTTTAATAGACTGTGTAGGTGATCTCTGCCAGACTGTCTTGTTCTTTTTTGGGTAGGGCTGATGAACAGACATACAACATGTATAGTAATATGTATGCCTGTAGAAATCTCAGTCATCCTGTTACTCAGGCTTCTCAGAAAGCTTTGATAATTTCTTAAAGGCTTCAGATGAATGCTCTAAATAGAAGATGTCTTAATGATGCTGGCAAATGCAAGGGTACACTCAACATACAGTCAATCATTGTGAATAGTCTTATATAGTCTTTGTTTATATGGTCTTCGTTTATATTCCAGAAATTAAAAGAATCATATTTAAATGTAACATCATTTGATGTTTTAACTAGCCCAGCCTAGGGCATGTGGTCAAAAAAGGGCTTTTTATTACACCTTATTCTCAGCTGTCACATTATATCCTATATCCAGCCATGATCAGGTGATTAAAGAGTCACTGCACTTCTGTGGTCACACTCAATAATTGTATTTGCACAGAGGCTAGTTTTGTAAACATTCTTAATGCATCCTAATACAGTCACAATGATATTTGCAATGGCATTTGGATTCAGCACAATTTCACTGTAAAATTGAGTGAAATGCCATGCCATGCACGACAAATCAAGACCCAAATGATGAAAACGTGGCCCAAATCATCTGTACTTAATTTCACCCAGAACTTGAATATTTTCTGTTTAAAGCATATGAATTGTTGCAGTTATTAAATCCTATCTGTGCAACTATCCAAAAAGAAAGGAAGTCTGATTCCAATTCTGTGCCACCCTAAACTTCCTAATACAGCTAGAGTAATAGGAGTAAGGTAGCTCAGGTTTGGAATATTTCATTTAAAGTTAACCAACCACGGTCACAGTTAGCTGAAGGCACTTAAGCCCACAGGAACAGAGGGTGTGCACTATATCCTACCTAGAAGGTTAATCCATAAATAGCATATATCAGCAAGGAGACTGTAGCATGCATTCTATTGTGCACTTTAAGGTTGGCCCTAGAAAGAAATGGACCCAAAAATTAAATGACTGAAAAATGCTTACGCTCACACTAATTAATTCTGATGTGGCTAAATGCTCTGTTATGATAGATGATGTTATACAGGTGTGCTGTAGAGAGTCTCATCAATTGGAAGCTATTTTTCATTTGATACTGCAGTGGATCTGGTTAGGAAAGCTCACAAATTATGACATAACTGTAAGCTGTAGCACAATGTGTCTCTTCTTTCAGTTTTTTTATTCGCAGGTCCTTAATTGCCAGGGCTTGTGTTTGCTGCTGGTAATGAAAGATGAGCTTCTCAACTGTCTCCTTGCAGCCTGTCTCACTCCTTTAATTCATTAATTGATTATTTACATCAATACTGCATTTGTACATGTTGCTGTCCATTCTTGAACAGCTGACATTGTCTTATACACACAAATAAATTACTGTACTTAGATGTGCTAACTCAAGTAGAGAGTATAAAACAGTGACACCTTTTAGTAACTATACACAACCTGTTTGCGCAACAAAATAACTTTTGCTCCTTTCTGTATATGTAACTCAAAATATAAGGATAAGGAGTTTTACTACTCCTTTTTGCAGTTTTACTACTGCAAAGTCAATTACACTCATTTACATTCAGTTCAAAGAATGAGTTGGGAATTGGGGTGGGAGAGATGTGACGGGACCTTTCTTAGCTGTCTCCTCCATTCACATTCCTGTCAAAGAAAACTTTTTTTTCACATTTCTCTTCTCAGATGCAGCTGTTCAGATTTCCCATTAAAGCTGCAACCTGCAACCCCAATAATTACATTTAAAAAAGGTTGCCGGTCACAAGAATATATCTGTAGATACAGCCCAGTTGTCAAATCATCCCAGCTCAAGTTGCCCCTCCCCCTTTAGTCTCAGCCAATAGCAATGTCATGAAGGAAACTTCACCTGTGAGTTAGTGGAGTAGACGGTTGCCAAGTAGATCGCATTCTGCATTCAGCTCCCGAACACAAGGCACTGATTAAATCTGTATTTAATTGGATCAAATCTAGTCGTGATGGAGCGTTCCCCTATGGTGTTTAACCTGCAGTCCTCTGTCAAGGGGGAGGGGAGTGCTGAGCAAGACTGGGGAATTAAAAGCTAGAAATGAATACCAATGATAGCCCATGCAAAACTTTCTGTCTGGCCACAAATCTGGGTGTGGGGAAGGCGATGGAGGAGTACAGAGACTTCAGGGCTTTTTTTTATCCTGATTCTTGGATTACACCTAAAAATGACTTGTTACTGCAATTGTGATCTACCTTGTCTCTTTACATTAACGAAGATCTCGGCAACTAAGGACACAGAGTCTGCCTTGTTTGCTTTCTTACCATTGGGGCAATAATCCAGATGCTTTCATTCAACAATGGGAGTTTAGCCAGCCCTAATGTAATGAGTTATGTAGTGAGCAGGGTATAAATGTCCGAGTATAAACTTCCTTCACCAGTTGGCTAAATCTTTTGCAGGGATTCCCTTGCTGGATGTCTCTTCTGATGGGGGTCTGGTTAAGTGCAGGATCAGCCTGAGACTGCTTCTGCTATAACTTCTACTCTGCTCTCTTGTATCCTATGTCCTGCATCAAGGATGCAGCCCCTGCAACCAGCCCTGAGGATATTTCCCCTGCATCCTACATGGAGTTAATTGTGGCATCTGGCTCTGAAGCAAGTATGGGCACCTTCGATCAGCCACCAGCACGCAAACTGCTGGATCCATCCACTACTCTTTCAGACGCACCTCCACATGAGTTCCTGAACCTTGTGGACATACATGAGCATGCACTTTTGATGCCCAGGTTATGCACTGGTTGAGGAGCTAATGCAACCCTGACACCACACTATAGCGTCTGCATCTCTTGACCACTAGCCTTAATTCTGGTAGCATTCCTGACCCAGTTTTAACTTCTGATTTTGTCCCTAGTCTCACTCTTAACCTGGTTCCTGATCCTGCCTCTGACCAGGGTCCTTATCCTGACCTGGCTCATGGGCCTAGCCCTGGGCTGGTTCCTGGCCCTGATCCTGCTCATGACCTAGCTCCATGTCAGTGTTATACGCCCCATTCCTGGCTTTGTTGGCATTGCTTGTTATTAGTTTTGTTCTTGATGTCAACATAATATTATATTTCAGGAAACAAGGACTTGTTTTTTACTGATACACACTTTTAGTCACTACATATAATTCTGTGACAATTGCAGAAGACACGACATAAGGATGTAACTTATCAATCCTTTACAGTCCTGGCTGGGTTGTACATAAGTGGTACTTATCATTAAATCAAATCCTGGATCAAATACCCAAATTTGGTCCTGGATTTAGTAATGAACAGGGAATGCAAAAGTAATTCACCTTCTCTGAGTTCCAGGGACTACAGAATGTCCTGTCCATTCTTTATCTGGAAGTCAGATGTGATTAAAGTGGCCAACCAGTTACAATAACAGCACGTGACTACAAAATCTAAAACCAGATTTGGAGTTGAGGAGCTGAGTATCACTGTGCTACAGAGTTGTTTTGGAAATTGCATTAGTTATCTATTTCTCCATATTGATTCACTCAGCCCATCATTGGTCAATCTACACAGTCTGAACAGTAGTAGAATGATTAAAGGTGTGATTTCTAGTGGGATGACCTTAGGGGCCAACAGAATCTAATGTAAATCGTAAAGCATCCAGTCTGAATCCTGATGGCCAATTCAAAATGTATACCAGTCATCCAGGGTCTGAAACCCAACCTAGCTAGTATTTAATGAGATTGACTGTTTTATTTACTAAGCCCTGTCAGTGTATTAGACTCTGAAGCCAGAGCCGACATCAAGTTACCGCTATCGTTGTGCTGTGGGGAGAAAGATGAAGCACAAACCTGTGCAGTGTACAAAATTAACAGATACACGGCCCCCGCATGAATAATGCACGAAGCAATAGATCGCTGATGAGGCCATCTAATGAGACTGGGGTGGGGCCGATGACAAGCTGCGCTTCATCTTGTGCACGGTTTGGAAAGTGAATCCAAGCAGGCAATCTGTGCAGCATGAAGGCTAACGGCTCTTTCTAGCACATATTTCCTTCCTCACCACAGCCACGATGAATGCTAGGGTAAGCCTGCTGCTAAAGAATAGATTCACAGTGCTTAGAGTGATATGTTGGGTAGACACACAAACATACACAATGTGTGAATGATATTAGTACGCTTCCAGACATGATCATGCACCTTTGCATCATGCCATGATGATACATCATGTTAAGACAATGGCAACTTAAAATATATATAAATTGATTAAAGTAATAAATAAATAAAAGGCACAGCAAAAATGGACAAATAGCTCTCCTTAATAATTACGTGTCTATTCATCTTGATCTCTAGATGAATTCGCTCATTTGGCATGTGCTGCATAGATACAGTTCTTTTCTGGGACACAGCACTTGACTCAGCCATAACCAATCAAAGGTATGTATGGCTAGGTTATAGTTTGAGTGACAGATACAATTCAATCTCAAAATTCCTCCATAAACAACCCATTAACGTTTGCACTATGATGATTAACTGCATTACAAGTGGTAAGTGTACTCAAAGGGAATTAACAGGGTACATTTATCTGTGCCTTTATGCCTGACTAGCATTTATTTTTACAATACAGACAGGGTAGTATTTCTTAACTGGCTTTCAAGCAGGGCAAGAAGCCTACTAAAGGAATTCACTTTTCTGTTATACCCTACTTGGAATGACTTTAAAAACTTTAAATTGGCCCTTTTCCTCTAAAACATACTTAAATAATTTTAGTCATCCAATTATCTGTCTCTGACTCAGTGTTGCAAATGTGCGGCTCAGAGAATAGACCATGGCTGTCAAACTTCATACTTAGGAAAGTATGGGTTTTCATACTTAACTGAAATCAAACTTTACTTAACAAGAGCAAAGGTGGTAGAAAAGAGCTTAAATTCCATTTAAATCTATAAATTAAACACTTGGTCCAACTGCACTTTAACACGACCAAGCTGTAAAAGTCTGGATCACCCCACTTGATTATAAATATCTTTTAAAAAAGCACTTCTATTATTTTAGATAACTTTCATGGAGCAAAAAAATTTTGAGCAGGCATAAAACTGGAAACACAGACATACTAAAATCTGTTGCAAATTCCCAATCACAGCTTCGCTCTTGGTAGTTAGTGCACAGCATGAAGATATAAGAGTGGTTATACTGTTGACTCACTGCCTAGGAGGTTTCTCCCTATGTCATATCAACGTCAAAGGAAGCACCTCTTTTTTCCTCTTGCACGCGCTCCATCGAGCCCATTACGAGTTTCCATATTCTCCCCGTTCTTCCATCCTTTGTTTTACTCCTCCACCACATGGTGCACTTGGTGTTGTCGGCCTGCTGTCATGTGTGACAGAGCCCAGCGTGGACGATAGGGTGTTCTTTTCCCGTCTCACAATAATGAGCATCTGAACAAGCCTCTCTTTCTCTTGCTTCTGCTACCTCTCTCTGCAGGCTGTCTTCTCCGCTCTGTCTGCAGGCTGGATTTGCCCTTTGACAGGTCTTGTCAGGGATTTCACAATACTGACATAGCGTTAACTCACCCGGCACCTGTAGGGGTGCGTGTGTGTGTGTGTGTGTGTGTGTGTGTGTGTGTTTATGTGTATGTGAGTGTCTGTTTGAGTGTGTGTGTGAGAGTGCATGCGTGTGAGAGTGTGTGCGTGCTCCTGTGTCAGTAAAACTCCCGTGTATTTAAGTGTGTAGACTGGTGAACAAAGGAGCTGTAGCAGATTATAAATAGGCAGCATGACTTGATTAAAATGGCATGTAATCAGTGAGGGGTCATCACCACATAATGATAGTGTTTTCTGATGATGAATTTAGAATGAAATGTCTGCAGATATATAGATGATATATAGATGAAATGCAGATATATTTGTGATGTATTTTGTGAGTCTGAATGTGCTGTGCATTTAAATGTGCAAGTAAAGAGAATTATATAGGTGGCACTTCTGTTTTTGTGTACATTTTTGTGTGTGTGTGTGTGTGTGTGTGTGTGTGTGTGTGTGTGTGTGTGTGTGTGCGTGTGCGTGTGCGTGTGCGTGTGCGTGTGCGTGTGTGTAATGAATGTCTTTGGGGAAAAAAGCTGCTGGTCTATCTCTGAAACAGCATTAATATTCTTACTGCCTCTTCTTCATGCCTTCTTTCCTCCCTCTTTCCTATCTGCATCTCCATCTCTCTAGACTGTAGATTTCTCAGGTGATGCTTTCTAACTATAACTCTTTTACCTTCTCCTCTGTCTCATTCTCATTTTCAAAACTGTTTTATATATTTCCTAGCTATGCTCTCTCTCAGTCATTCTTTCTCACTCTTCTGCTCTGTCTCTAGCTGGTGCCTCACTTCTCCAACCTGTGTTTCCCTCTCGCGGGATGTGGCACAGAATCTTTAAATTGCTGTAAAGGCAGATTTATGCATCATATCCCTACGACTATGCATTTCTTAACAAATTACAAACATACCCAAACACGCATGTGCAAAAACATGCACACACATACACACACTTTCCTATTGACTCTACACAAAGACCTGAGCCATACCAGAGGGCTGCATAAAAATGCCTCTCACAAACACGTACACACACACACACACACACACACACACACACACACACACACAAATATTTTCTCATTAAGTAAGAATATCCCCCTCATGCCATGAGGGCATGTGTTCAGAGGTGACCCAGACACCTGAAGGCAGATGGAGAGACATAGACAAAGAACTGGCTGACTTCTTCACACAAATGTGTATAGATTCACCCACACACAACATGCTACGCATGATGGCTCTTCCACCTACACACACACCAACACACTTCCTGATTCTGTTTCTTTATTGTCCTTCATGCTGACAATCCTATTTTTTTCTATTCATTCTATTGTTGTGCCTTCAAACTCAACAAAAGAACTTGCACTATTTCAAAATGCCTTAAATGGATGTAAAAAGTGCACATATAAAGACAAACAAACAAACACACACACACACACAGATGTAGACAGACAAGAAGGGAGCACAGCAGGACATTGGTATTCAGCACACCCACATACAGTGTGGTTAGGATCTGAGATCTGGACTCTGTGTTAGTTAACACACTTCAGTGCTCTGTACCATCATCATTAGACACACAGATGCCAGCATAGACACATACTCGTGCATGCATGTGCACAAACACACACACACACACAAACATGCGCGTACACACAATGTGTAAACTACATAGCTGAACAGCAAAATGTTTCAAATGATTAATGTCTTGGTCAGACACATACGCACACAAATAATACCAATCCAAATGAATAGGACAGAGAAACGAGTCACGTATGTGCATGCAAAATATGCTTGTGTGTGTAGCGAACAGTATATGTTTATGCATATGTCTTCACTCCTCTATAAACCATAAATACATTTACACATCAAGGCATTCTGAATGGATATTTGATTCAGTTCTACACGAGAGCAGATTATATGATGAGGCTCATGTGAGCAGGCAGAATAAGCTGTTCCTACGCAGAGGAACCCGCCACTGTGCTCAAGGTTTGGTATTGATTCCTGTTTATGTTTTCTGGTCAAAGTTTAGCAGTGGAATGAAGAGACACTATGAGTCTGGAGGCAGCTTTGGGCATAATCAATGTGGATGAGAGCCTTGCTTCTCATTTTTACTTTCTCACCACTGACACATTGAGGGTAATCGCAGTCTTGTTTTTCAATCGCAGAACAAATGTCGACCGATAAGAGGGAGAGTGGACGCCACCGCAGACTGGTGCACGGACTCCTGCAGCGAAGTAGGTATTAGTTCCATCAGCTTGTCTTCTGTGCTGCTGTCACCCAAGTTTTCTTACTCTGTTACCCTTCAGCCAAAATGGAGCTTCTAATTTCCCATGTAATAGTGCCCTGTCCACACCACTTATTCCAAACTTCCCAAGTCTAACCACATCGCAGCTGAGGCCATAACAGAAATGGATTTGCTTGGAAGTTTCCCCTGATATAAATGTAGCCAGACATCTGGAGTAGCACGTTTAACTTCCTGTTCGCCCAAGACTGTCGTTGAAAGGAAGGTTAAATTACATTTTTTTCCAGTTAAATGTGCAAAGGACTGGAGAGAGACTTCAATTCCACTTGATGTTCCCATTACTCTGCTGATGGCAGCCAAAGGGTCAGAAACCTTTCTATAATTACAGTTTAAATGGGCAACTTCTCAATTATAACAGAATGTCTAATTATACATAGAAATTTAGAATGGTTTTCATTGATAAATCGATTTGAAGTGCTTTGTATTGACCATTCTCTAGGGAGACTCAGAAGTGCTCAAGGGGAGTCTCAGAAATGTCACTCTGTTAAAGTGAAACAAATTAGAGGAGTGGACAAAAAGGACAATATAATGTAATGATACTTGAAGCTTTCCCAATACACAATATCTGTCATTCTATTTGCTTTAGGTTTGGCATGCTAAAAACTTGGAACACACCAGCAAAATACTAGGCTAACATTTTTAAAAAGGCTATGAAAGTCTTTTATTATTATTATTATAGTTGTTGTTGTTAATAATAATAATAATAATAATAATAATAATAATAATAATAATAATAATAACAATAGAATAAATAAACCATATCAAAAATCAAGAAAATATAATAAAAGATTAGTCCAATGATAAATGCCAGTCAGTGATTGTTGTATTCTGATTGCAGGTGAATTGCTACAACCTGCAGCTTCTCAAGCATATTAATCTAATTCTATGTACTGTTACATGCTATGAAATGACAGATTTGTTGACAGTTGACTTTACTAGCATGTTTCAGAAAATAATACAAAAAAGCTGGAAACTGTTTATCCAGATTTAGATCAAGACATAGCCAAAACCTAAGTACTTTAAAATACACTGTAGGCTATGCTTTTTAAACAATAATGGGCCCTGTATTCTCTTGTACAAGTTTTTTTTTATTTTCAAAGGTTTTGGTTCTGTGTATCATTCCATTTTGCTGAAATGGTTGCCTTCATTTCTGTTACGCTAACATGCTTGCAAATCTCTCATTTGTGTGTCCACTTAATTTAGACTACCAGTTCTGGAAATCAATGTAATTATAGCACTTAATTTCATTAAATGATTCCCACAGCACTGCTGGGAATCTAACAGTGGGGTTTGCATGTTTGGTGTGCACTTTATCCTACAGTATCTGCTGAACAGCTATAAACCTGATGTGATGAACATGCATCTAGTTCTACAGAAAATCAAACTTCTTTGGTTCCTGTATACCTTTAAACAAACCCATGCTGAAAAATGTGAAATATATGCAGAGGGATCTAGAAACACTTCCTTCTCGTTTTCCCTCTGTAGCCTGTGAAAGTCATTCATTCATCATATGGGTACTCATTTTCATCTCAGAGCATTGAAAACATTGCTTTTGCAACACCCAGCAGTACAAGGGTGAAAGGTAAGCTCCTGCAAAGCACCAGGACTTCAATTAAATGACAGCATTCCTTTCATTTTGCTGTTATGCTGGGCCAGTGCCAGTGGTGCAACCCTTTGTTCAGCATCAGCAGCAGTAGATGCTCCATGCCTATAACAAGATGCAGCGCAAAAAAACCAAACAAACACCCAAATAATTCACATTTAATCAGGTTTTCCACATTGCATGTCAGCCAAATGACAAGCTCCTGTGGATCTGTGATTTTTAGCAGTTTTCATCTTGTGAAAATTAGCATCTTAACAACAAAAACATTTTTTTTTCTAGACAGCAGAAATAACAGGTACCACTCCAATGTGGATGGGCTACTGTATGATAGTGTTATGTGTGGGTAGGTCGATGGAGTGGAGAACGTGTGTGTGTAGGGGGGTGGGGGGTGGTCCTCCACTGTAGCATTTGCATTCTAATCATTACGTCTCTGTGTGCCTGGATTGGTGGTCCTTCTCCACAGGGTTAGGAATAATGGGTAAGTGCACACTCCACAGCCTTACAATAGATGGAATTCTAATAGCCTTTGACAGGCTTGTATAGTGACCTGACTCCCCTTCATTCTCATTGTGGGGTCCTCCATTGTTATTTTGTTGTTGTTGGTTTTTTTTTTTTGCTTCTTAACAATTCTCTCCATGTCACTTCTAATATGGACCATGGCTGTAAATGATTTATAGTTTAATATTCCAACAGACAAAATTTTCTTATAAACCCACAAGCAAAAAATTATACTGACATGCAAACACATAAATCCTGACATTTGGAAGCAATACACAAACTCAATAATGCAGTGCTTCATAGCAAAATGAAATATTATATGGGCTGTAGTTTTTTCATTGTTGGGTTAAGTGAAAAACAACATTCATATGCCTTAAAGAACATGGATCCTCCCTTTTGGCTTATCTTATACCTGGTAGTGTTTTCACAGTGTGTTCCTTGGCTACAGCTTAGGGGACAGGACGGCATGACCTGAGGACAATGTTTTAAAATAGCCAAGCTGGTCTTTCTCCCATCCTCAAACTTCTCTCTGTTTCTCCCCCTCAAAGCTAACCCTTGTGATTTCTATTGGCACTGACCGCTGTATTAAATCAAAAATCTGCTTTGGTATTGATTATCATAAAGCCCAACTACTGACCACATTTTAGTCACCAAAGCCCTTTAGGATTATTTATTTTTATTGAGAGGTTGGAGGCCCACTTTTCCCACTTTGTGTTAACAATGATCACTCTTCCTTCCCCAGCACGCTTCCACCTGGGAATGCTGACGAATTGCAGAAGAACCCTCTCTGCTAGCTCCTGCTAGTCCTATGTGCATGAGTCATGTGGTATCAGAGAGCTCACTGTAGCTTCTGTCAGGCCATAACCGATGAAGCCAGAGATAAAGTCAGAAGAATGAGCAAATACCTATACTCAAACGTAAATGTTTAGTGGATAAGCCCTTCCAGACACCAGAGCCAGTCCCACATTTTATGCAGTCCAACATTTTAAGAGGCAATAAGCCAATAGAACACAAAGCATATATGATGCTGCACCTGTATTAATTATTTAGTTTCACTGAAAGAAAAACAGAAGGGTCAATTACATACCCTGTTAAATATCTGCCCATTCAGACTTATCTGAATAAAGGCTGTGATTTTCATTCCCTCTTTAATGGTCCTATGGTCAAACAGAAAATGCATTAGCCTTTCAAAAGCAAGACTTAAAAAAGAGGCTCTTCTGAACCAGGCTGAAACCATTTCCATGGTATATGCAATAATCTGAAATGGTCTACTTCACTAGCAATGAACAGCAGGCATACTTGATGCTAGTGAGAGAATCTGTTTTCCATCGGGCAAAGCCAGATGGATGTCCTTGCATTGTTTAAGCAAATCCACCTGTCTTCCTTTTATTCCTTTTTTTCCCAAAGATGTTGTGTAGATTAGCACAGCATATCTTAGTGGGCCTGTCCACATGGATAATAGAGTTTACTATGTGTGTGACCATTCAAAGACTGCTACATTTATGTTTCATTCACTGACTGATAATGCCTGTTCTTACTATATCTCTAGGGAAAATTAATGCTTGAAAAGTATGTTTTCCAAGGATATAACTGAACTATAATTGGTTTTATACAATCTAGATTGTGTCCCTAATAAAAAGGCTGAAAACATATGTCCTTATCATAAATCCTGAAACATTTCTGTTAATCTGTTCCCCCATACAAGATTTTAAGTTGGTGTTGAAATGTTCACCAACCAGATCCTGCGTTTTCCATTGTTACTCCTTATTTAAAAAATAATACATTATTGTCTAAAATACTCACATGGAACACTGAAAGACTAGATATTTCCTCAATGAGCTGACTGTAGTTGTGCAGTACATGGCCCTTCCACATGTGCATGATAGGGCTGGTGTGTGTACAGTAATAGGATATATGGGATTGTAACAAGCTGATGTAGGAAGTCTTCTGCTCCGCCGGTCATTGATCACTTCGCCCTATGCCTCAATCTCTCAGGAAAGCCATTTGTCAATGTGATAATTTGTTTTGTAGCACAGGAAATTGTACACCAGGAGTGAGATCTCTTTGTTCTCGTGGTTGATTCTATTTTTCCCACCCACATTCAAGAGCTAGTCAGGGTTCATTCTTTATAGGGCTTAGTATATGACAGTCAGTCACAAGTATTAGTGTGCTCTTTCACATTTTTTTTTAATTTGATGTGTGGTAGTATCTGTTTAAAATAGATGGATCTCTTCTATGTCCACCTTTCCCCTGGCATATCACTAAAATACTGCTACAGTTTGACCAACATCTTACTCAATTCTTTGCGCATGCTTGCATCAGGCCACCTCATGCCCATCCCTGGTGCCTCTAGCTTTAAGATATTTCAGTGTGAGCCCTCATAATGTGAGTTTCATCATGCTGACACAGACAGACCAATTAAGGAGGCTTGCTCTGAGACTGAGCCTTGCCACCCGCCTGACACAAGGTCGTGAAGGCCAGGCTGCAACAGGAAATGTGACACTGCTGAAGCACTGAGCTCCCCTAAGCATGTTCCACTCCATACTGAGCTAATTTTTCAGTAGGCCATAGAACTGCAGTGACTAGAAAGTGGGAGTCATGGGATGGAGCAGAGTTCAGGATGCCCTTGTATGCTTACATGCTAAGTAATGTTTGTGTCAAGGGTGTAATTAGTGTGAAGTGCACATGACTGTGCACATGCACATGCTTCTTTGTCATTCAGCCAGTAGGGCAGCTGTAGTATGCTTGGGTAGATGGTGCCAACAGAAGCTGAAAGCACTGTCTTCTAAAATGGATGTGCAGATGTGATCAAAGGCAAGCCGTGAGTTTCCACTCACTCCATAGCTTCATACAGTGAATCTCCATTCTCTCCTGCAATGTTTATGTCTTTTTGAGCTACTCCAGTGAGCTTTTGTGTATTTCTGATACATTACACACATCTGTATATTTCTGATACATCACGTTCTTTCTCTGACTTCCAGATTTTGAGGTTCCCCAAAAACTCAGTTCCATGTGATTGATTATGTTTTCTCACTTGATTTCTCTGTGAGAATTGCAAACAGACACAGTGAGCAAGGTGCATTGCTGAAATGGCTTTTATCTGTCTCAGCCTTTAACTCTGCATTGTAGTAGAGTGGAGAGAGAGGCAGAAAACAAGAGAAAGGGACAGAGCTTTGAGTGCTGTTTTCACAAGTATTATCCTACATAAAGTTCTCAGTCTGTTCCTCTGCCACCTCATCTCTCCCAGCTGCCTGCCTCTGTGCCGACATCTGGACTGAGAGCATCGCCCAAGGGTGATGCAAACAAGGGTCTTGCCCAGTGCCAAGCTCTACAAGCCCTGAGCACTCTCTCTTGTCCTTGAGATGGTAGTCTGATTGGGGGATTGTTGCTCCACATCAACAAAGCCAGGCCAGCTCTGGATTTTCAAAATCTCTAGGCCTGAAGGCCTCACAGGACTGATAGGGAATCTGTATTCATGCCGCAAGGGCTTAGTGGGCACCTGTGCTACCTGCAATCTGGGTCAATTTACGCATTATTTTACAGCCCTTATCTCTGGGTAGGTGGATGGAGAAAAGCACTCCCTATTCATGGAAATGCAAATGTTGTTACATACAGAGCTGTTTATACTGCTTCCATCATAAAATATTACATAACTAATTACTAATGCAGATTATTCTCTTATTCTTTATGTCTCTTTCTATTTCTCACACACACACACAAAGCAATGTCTTTCATTTGTGTTTCATGTATTTTGGCGTTACCTGATAAATAAATGGATGTTGCAGAACCTGTTAATGCAGAAACTGATAATGGTGTGCAACTCTTCTTGAAAAAGAAATGCATAAAAGTGCACGCACATGCGCACGCACACACACAATACACACACACACACACACACACACAAACATACACACAAACATACACACACACTTACCCACAATGGATAATTAACAGTAACAGGAAATACTATCAACAGAATTTGACACACACAGAGAAACCCGTGGCTGGGCTTTGCTCCTTGAAGATGGTGTGGGTCTGATAATGAGGAGCTGGACACTAATGAGCATCTTTTCTAAACATACACTAATAAACACATACACACACACACACACACACACACACACACGTGAGCACAAATACACACACATACATGTTTATGCAGGAACACACACACACATACACGTTCTCTACTGCACCTAATTGCCACTGCAGCTGCTACTTATTTGCTGGGTAATTAGTGCACGGGAGGTTTTTATATAAAGTTATTTAACTCTTTGGCATTGATACTAAAAGATGTGCCATGTGGCTTGTTTGGATGTGAAAGAGAAAGAATGAAAGAAAAAGAGAGAGCATCACCAGAGGTAAGGGGGGAGAGCAGAAGACAGAGAACACAAAAGTGGATGAGGTGAATACAAATGGGCAAGAGGACAGGAGGGATGATGCAGAGAACATCTGAAAGCAGAAAACATTGCCCTCACTATACAATTTACAGCAATTGCTGCAGGCCTTAACTTTTGCAACAGGAGTTGGCAAGAAATGGAATTTAAAGTGCTAAATAATATACTCAATATATTGTGTGTTAAAAAAGTTTTTTTTTTAAGTGGTCGGGAAGACTGAAACCAATGTATTATTATTACTATTAAAAGATGGATGTGGAAGACACGGATGACTCATGATAGTGAGGGCTGGAGGGGTATCAATTATTTAGATGTGGATCTCTCTGCCAACACAGTGTATTATCACTTTGCTGAGAGCGAGGCACTTTTAAGATGAATCACCTAAGCTAGGAGTGAATACAATATGCAGGAAGCAGAATGAAACGTAACTCAGTTACGCAGCGTTTTAATCAAACCTACGCTGTATGAACTGTGAAATTTCAGCATGTGCCCTTCCAGATTAAACCTGCGTGCGCGTTTACTTGTCGAGCATATGCAAGCGGTATCACATACAGTGCTACTCTCCGATGTGCGGGGTAGCTCTGAGACGAGCGGACCTACAAAAAGTGTTTAGCACATGGAAAATTTGGCCCACTTACTGAATGTTTGAGCTGTTCCAGTACACAGCATGGCGGTTATTCCCGTGGGCCAGGTGCAAGTTTGTAGAGGCGAACAAGAGGAGACAGAGGGAGACTGCTGTGAGAGCCATAATATCCTTAGTTTTTTGCTCGCCCGTCAGTCGTTTTGTCAGTCGACCTTATTCTCTGAGTCCCTCTGTCCCGCGGAAACGGCCAGTTTTTATAACATTCCGGCAATTCGTAAAAAAATCTTATAACAGTCAACGTAGACCCCGTCCGTTCGGTTAAAGTCAAGGCTGCAAGTTCGAATGTAATTCCACAGTGCCACTCACCCAGGCATCTTTACTGTTTTTTGGAGGCAAAAAAAAAGATCCTTCGTCCACAAGTGACAGTTATTTGGCAAAAACGTACAAAATAACGCCAAATACCAAGAGACGTACGGACACCTCCTTGGTTGCTCTAGTCTAAACGATCACGGCCAGTTATCTTATAATGTAATGTAAAAGCTTAAATTGTAACGAGTTTAAAGAAGGATTCTCTCCACTTACAAAGCATTTTAAGTTTGTTGGAGTTGGATTAGTCCGTCAGCCTAGCCATTTCTTTTTGTATAATTCTTGCGATATTGACCCTACCACTGGCTAGACGTAGATGACTTCTTTACAGCTTTCTCTTCTCAACGGCCACTGCATCCAACCCGCGAAGCGCTGCCTCGCGCTCTCTTTCCTACAGTGACGGACAACCTGCGCTCGCTCTTAACAGCCACGCCTCCACCACCCACTCTTTATCACCAAAAACTGCCTAACAAATGAAAATAATTAATCTAATAAATTTACATTTAGACCAGTAATATCTTGTTTTGCCTTTAACGTGTTTTTCATATAGACCAATATTTCAGCATGTTTGGCTCATGATTCTCCATGGGATCCACAGGATAACCAGTGTTGGATGGGTATTCTAATTTAACAAACAGTCTAAGAAGCATCAGACAAAGACAATGTACTAAAGTTACAGGGGTGAAATGATTGGATGCCTTGTGTGTAAATCTTCACATTTCTGAGGTCTCTCCCTACTCATACTCTAATGCGGTTTCTCCATCACTCCATTTTACTATCTGTTGTTTTTGGCAGTGATGCTGTCTCTCTTGTGTCCCCTCCAGGCATGTTGCCGTGGTGACAGGGGTAAAGGGAGAGAGAGAAAGGGGGAGAGCACCACCACTTCTTCCCAGACTCTATGTCTATCGTCCTTCTTCTTGTCAGGATTTACTATGTCATGTCACCTGCCACTGCTGCCAGTCCTGTTTTTTATCCTTCTTTTTTTTTCCAGATGATTTTCTTTTATGGTTTCCTACCCCCCACCATTGTCTCAGAGTATTTCTCTAAACTCCTTAGCAATGCTTTACATTTATTTTTTTTTAATGTGTGTCCTTTCCAGCAGCTGGTAACTAGTATGTCTATGGTGCTCATGTATATTTGTGAAGCATCAGTGCTTTCTTATATGTCACCCATAATTAGATGCATTGGAGGTCTGATTTTGAGTGATAGCAAGGTGCTTATGTACACGTTGTAGCGCAGCCCGTTGCTAGGCAGCAAGAGACATTAGTAAAACTAGGCTGTTTCTGTTTGTTTTCTCATGTGGGCTGTGATTAATTCACAAGTAGTTCTAGTATGGGCACATTGATTATCCAGCTAATCCATTATCATTAATATGACTCAATGCAATGCTATCCTAGTCTAAATTCTGATTGCTTTCCCCAAGTTTATCATGAGTATAAAATTATAGTAAAGATACTCTGGGATACTTGTTGTTCTCTATGTGCCCTTCACATACTGCTTCTCCTTATATTCTTCTCAGTTTACAGGTGTATTTATCTTCTCCTGTTCATTCTTTTAAAACTTTTCTCATTTATCTATTCATCCATTGTTTACATTCAAGTCTAGATGGTACCTTTTCTATTTAGTATGTGTTTTAAAATTGATAAATTGAGGATTTTTTTTTCTTTAACAGTTACTATAAATAGCAACTGGCAATGTCATCTGGAATGTTTATATCAAACATTTGCTATAACTCACCCACACATAGCCATTGCTTTGTTATTTGCTCTTGAATTGTTCTCACTGTTGTAACATATGAACCCTCTCTTGTTGGCTGACAAATTGCTGTTAATGAACACTTCCATCAAGAGACAATATAAATACATTGTCTGATTTAAAGCAGTAAAAATACTGCCAGAATGGTCAAAATACCATTTGTCTTAATACATTTTATTACAGCTCTGAGGTTGGCTGACAATTCATTGCTGACATAATTCCTCCAAGAGAAAATAAGAACTTGCCTGGTTCAGTACAGTAAAACCAGAGCCAGAATTGGTCATAATACCATTTGTGTTTACAACTTATGCCGCCAGCTGGAATACTATTCCTCTAATGCTCAATTATATAAACATATGATTTTAGAATCTGTGCTGCCTTCCTGAATCTCCAGCTACTCTATTTAAAATAGCCACATGGAGCTGTCCATGGTGCTGAACTACCTGGATCCTTTTACCTACTAATCTGTCTATTTTCTGCTTATCTATAAATCCTATCTATCTATCTATCCACATTACAGGTAAATGTAATAGAAAATAGTACATGGACTAAGGAACAAAAAATGTCTTTGCATTTTTCCCTTTGCTTGCTCAGTACCGTGATAGCAAAGTGCATTATTATTACCCCACCCCGTCCCATTCATCCTGTCCCATTCCCTTCTCCCTTTTTTTTACCCTATCCTGCATGTTCCCCCACACTATTGGCCATGAATGGACATGGCTAAATTGGTTAATGAACATATCTGCAGCTCTGCATGTATGTCTGTGTGAGTGTGTGTCTGACTCAAACCAGGATACCAGGCAGGTCTGAACTCCAGGTGGGCTGCTATTGTTTTTACCCATTAGTACCTACTTAACTCGATTTGCTCCAGTGCCTCCCCAGCTGTACTAATAAATAATGTGATTATGAAAACACAGTACTCAAATAAAGGCATCTTCCAAGCACTCACAAGCAATATTTTTAGTGTCAAAGCATGGCTTTAGAGAGAGGAATGAAGGGGTAAATGGAGCTAAGATAACTATAAAGTAAAAAATATGAAAATAATGAGAAATAGACACATATCAAATGGGGGTGGGGTGTGGTGCAGGTTACCTTGTCAGAGTGACTCCCAATATGCAAGAATATATTATTTTTGTTGTCTTGTGTTTTTACAGAATGTAAGCATGTAAAATCAATGTTTGTGGATTTTTAATCGTACATTCAGAAAAGTTTTGGATCAACATGGCAAACCTGGACTTGCCTTCTTATTGGAAAAAGATGCATCTACTTGGGCCTAACAGCAGCATCCTCTCATTTACTAGATATCTTGAACTGCCACAGGAAAATAATAGTAAATATATTAGATTAGTTGTTACTAAAGCCACATATATAAGAAATGGGAGAAATGAAGGGATCAGGAATGAAGAGATGAGACAGCAAGCTCCTGTAAACTCACATCTTATAAACATACATTATACAATGAAAGTATTTTCTGCATTTCTTCATTGTGATACATATTCTAGCCAAACCAGGGATTGTTGACTGGCCAATATAAATTTGGAGAGCCTGCATATCATTCTTATTGAGAGACACAATGGTGACACAGAAATATTGTAATGTAAATTACAGTAATACTGTAAGTGGTGCAACTTTTCTCTTTTAAAAGCAAGCCAGTGTTTAATTGGATCATTAAACAGAGATGAAGAGTAATCAGCACCACCCAATCCCAGAGGTTATATCCAGGGATGGCACCAAGTATTTTAGGCCTCATGAACAGATATCATATCGGACCCCTAAGAATCTAATTTTCTAATAATTGTTTAGGGCTTTCTCAGTTACAGGTCCTTACACCTTTGCAGACAACACAGTGCACTTGCTCAGAAGATTACACTCAGTCAATTAAAAGTAAATCTGGTCTCATTACACATTAACTTCTTTGACCTTCCCATCTTATTTCAGTTTTTCACAACAGAGTGAAAACAGAGTAAAAAGACCCCATGGTCAAAATGAGTATTTGCCAAAACCAATTACTCTTTCATATTACCTTGAAAGTTTAGTATATTTGCTCTTTTGTGCTCATTTAAATTATGTCTGAATTTAACCACTATATCAAAAAAGAAAGAAGGAAAATCAGACTAAACCATGTAAAAAGTCTGAGAAAAGAAAAATTCTAATTCTGTAAAAGAATATTTTTAGTACTATTCAAGATTAGATGTTAAAATGAGGGAAGATAAAAAGTCTTAATGAGGAGCCATGGATATTAAATGGACCTATTCAAGGTAAATTGAGAAGAAATTATGTTTTGACACTGGAGGTGATGCATTTTCAATTACATGAAATACTGAGGAGGGAGACAAGGAGAACAAACAATGGGCATATTTGCATGTGTGTGAGAGAAAAAAAGTTGCAGAGTATGCATGTGTGTGTGTGTGTGTGTGTGTGTGTGTGTGTGTGTGTGCATGTGTGCGTGCGCGTGTGCATGTGTGTGTGTGTGCATTCATTTATGCATGTTTGCATGCATGTGTGCAAGAGAATAAGAGAGTGAGAGAAAGTGAGAAAAACAGAGGCAATGATAACAGACTCATGGACAAAGTTGACACCAGTTGTGAACTTAATGGCCACATTGTAATTTGTTAATTACAATTCTATACTTTCTATACTTTCTTCATGGGATACATTTGAATTCAATAATTATCTTTGCAGACTGTAATTTTCTCCACTACTTGACATTAAAAAAAAAAAACATCTCACAGTGATTTATCTGCTGTAAGTGTAAGCTCAGTGAGTGGTACTCACACATGCATACTCATACCTGCAGTATCAATACTGTATGGACAAGGCAAAATCAGAGCAACTTGCATAGAAAACTGTACACTTCTTTAACTTCAGTAAAGTCGCATCAAACACATTTTATCAAAAAATGTTAAAGATTAGACCCAAATTCCCATACTATCAAAAATCACATGTTTAAATGTACAAAAATACATAAGGTGAATCTATCTACAATAAAGTGTTTAATGTAGCACATTTTACTTGGAAGATTCACACCGATTTAAGACAAAGAAAAATAAGCAACATCTTCCCTAGCTGTGTTGTGTTATCAATGGAAAGCCCATAACAATATAGCATTAACTAGGCTCCATATCCCTAAACTATAATTATAAGAAACTTTATTCAGTCATTGCTCTTGATGATGCCACTTACCCTTATAAACCTGTGAATGCTGGAGAATACTGGTTTAATAATTGATGGGTGCTTTCTCTATCAGTACTCAGGACAGCTCTGAAAAAAAGTTATAGCCAATAGTGGGTGTCACTGTGTTTCCACTGACAAAATGCAATCTTACCCAGGAAGAGATCTCAGCAGAGAAATGAAGCCTTGATTTACAGGTTATGCAGACCAAGAGATTGACTGTGGAAAATGTATAGACAGGTAACAGGAAAGGTAGTTTGTATTCTACATGCTTTGGATGAGTTCTATAACAGGTACCATGGTGCATTTCCATGTCAATAATAATGGTTAAAGACTTGTGGGGATGTAAATATGTTCAGCAAGAATGGTGTAGCTAGAATAATGAGAGCAGAGACCAAAGATAAACTTAAACATAAATTGTAATTGAGTTTTTAAAGTAATTAATTAAAGTGAGACACTACAGGGTACTGTATTATTTAATGAAACTTTACAATGAATTTTTGCAATTTGAAAACTGTCTCAAGGTTTAGTTTTTTTGTTTTGGAAGTTTTCACAAAACTTATTTTCATGTATGCAAATGTAACTCGAATTGGATTAAATATATATACAGTGAATGGCTGCTTTATTAGAGACACCCATCTAGTAGCACATCGGACCTCCTTTGGCCTTCAGAACCACATAAACTCTTTGTGACATATATTCCACTAGGTGTTGAAATTGTTCTGCAGGAATCTTGGCCCAAGTGGACAGTATAGCTTCTCACATTTGCCACAAATAAGATGGAAGTACTGACATGCATGTATGATGGGAGGTGACCATGAGGTAACTATAGGTAGTGGGTTTTGGGTTGCAGAATCCACTGGAGTGACTTGCACAGTGGCTTGCTGTGTGAAACAGCCTGGTGGGTCTGGAGGCACAGAGGCAAACAAGTGGTAGTGGTTCCAGCAGGTCAGGAGGTGTGGCAGTGGTGGGTCCAACTTGTCTGGAGGTGTGGCAGCAATGAGTGGTGGCAGGTCTGGAAGCACTGTCACTGTAGTCACATGGGTAGTGTGGGTTGTGGCCATGGGGTAGGCCTGGCAGCCAGTGGGATGGCCATGGGTAAAGGAAGTCAGAATCCACAACACTGGGGACAGGAACTCAGATTGCATCATAGTAGTGCTCAAGAGCTAACCAAATGCCATAAAACTTTTTTTTTTTTTATGTTCCTTCTGTCTACTCAGATCTTGCACTACAGGTCGCTTCTCCCTGTAGTGTTGGTCAAAATGGGTAGCCCCATAGTGCTAACCTAGAGTCTCACTGGAAAATCAGGCTGAAAGTGCAACTTCATTTGAATTTTTATGAAAAAAACAAGAATTGCTTGAACCTGCAGCACCAGGGATTTAATAACAGTGACAGTCTTTACATTTACATTTGTGGCATTTAGCAGACACTCTTATCCAGAACGACTTACAAAAGTGCTTTGTCATTTACTCATAGAATATATCCAAGTACAGTATAGTAGGTTAGAATTAAACATATCAATGAACTAGAATATTGTAGAATACAGGAATCAATGCTGATACCTAAAAGTACAAAATACATAAGGTCTATCTTAAACAATTATAAGTGCAATAAACAATAAGTGCTAGAGTTTGTTAAACAACATAAACAATACCCTACAATAAGTATTACATTAGTCAGTCAATATGGGAGCAGTGTCAGTTGTCCTTTAAATATTCCGCAAATAGATGGGTCTTCAGTCTGCATTTGAAGACTGCAAGGAACTCTGCTGTCCAGACAGCAAGTGGGAGTTCATTCCACCATCTTGGAGCCAGGACAGAAAATAGTCTCAATTCTTGTCGTCCATGAGCCCTGAAGCAAGGTATACTTGAGGTTCGAAGTACTCGAGGTACAGATCAGGCTTTGACCATTGACCTCATGTATGAAGGGGCTGGTCCATTTTGGCTTTGTAGGCAAGCATCAAGGTTTTAAATCTGATGTGTGCAGCTACTGGGAGCCAATGAAGTGAGCACAGTAGTGGAGTAACGTGTAAACTTTGGAAAATTGAAGACCAGTCATGCTGCTGCAGTTGTAGAGGTTTGATGTCTCTTAGAAGAAGACCAGCAAGAAGCAAGTTGCAGTAGTCTAGCTTTGATATCACAAGAGAGTGCACAAGATCCTGGGTAGCTTCCTGTGAGAGAAAGGGCTGAATGCTTTGTATGTTACAAAGGAGAAATCTGCAAGACCCGGTTAGATTAGAAACATGAATTGAGAACAACTGGTTGTCCAAAGTTATGCCCAGGCTACAGGTACCTTTGGATAGTGATACCAGGGAATTCTCAAAGGAAACTGTGAGGTCATGGTAAGGGTTGCGAGTACCTGGGATGGACAGAAAGTCTGTTTTACTGGGATTAAGCTTCAAGTGGTGGGCTGTCATCCATGATGCGATGTCAGTCAAGCATGCTGAGATATGTCTCAAGACCTGCATGTCAGATGGTGGAAAAGAAATAAATAACTGAGTGTCATCGGCATAGCAGTGGTAGGAAAAACCATAAGAAGATACTACATCACCAAGAGAACGAGTATACAAAGAGAAGGGGGCCTAATACTGAGCCCTGTGGAACACCAGTGGAGAGTCTACATGGTTTGTATGTAGATCCTCTCCATGTCACTTGATAGGACCGTCCCTCCAGATAGGACTGAAACCATCTCCAAACAGAGCCAGTCACACCAAGGCTGGAGAGAAGAGAAAGTAGAATGTTGTGGTTCACTGTGTCAAATGCTGCTGAAAGGTCTAGAAGAATCAAAACAGATGACTGTTTGGCAGCTTTAGCAGTATGAAGTTTTTTCATCACTTCTATGAGGGCCGTTTCTGTAGAATGTGCCAGTTTGTAACCAGACTGATTGGGATCATGCAGCTGGTTCTGGGTAAAGAAAAGAGACAATGGATTATAAACTACTCATTCTAGGGCTTTTGAGAGGAAAGAGAGAAGTGATACCAGCCTGTAGTTGGTAACGTTGGAGCCATCAAGTGTGGCCTTCTTGAGGATTGGTAGCACCCTGGCAGTTCTGAATGCAGTTGGCACGTATCCAGATGATAGTGAGTTTTTTTATGATGACAGAAATAAAAGGAAGCAGATCTCTTGTGATTGTCTGGAACAGAGTGGAAGGAACTGGATCCAGCAGACATGTAGTCAGATTGCTGGACGTCAGGAGTTGAAGAATTTCATCTGAGGAGAGAGGAGAAAATGAAGTCCTAGAGTTGGATGTTGGGGAATGCACATTGGTTGGAGGTGTGGGAACAGAGGAAAAGGACTGGTAGATTGCTGCAACCTTCTCCTCAAAGAAGGTGATAAAGTCCTCCAGAGTAACAGATGAGGAAGGAAAAAAGAAAAAATAGTGAGGAACTTGCTTGGATCAGATGCTGATGATTCAATTTTTTCTGTGTAGTAGGATGACTTTGCGGATGTTACTTCCATTGAGAACTTGGAAACAAGAGACTGGTATGAGCTGAATCTAGGTGAGATTTCCTCCACTGGCTCTCAGAAGTCCTTAGTTCTCTCCTGTGTCAGCAAAGTGTTTCTGTTAGCCAGGGGGCAGATGGGGAGGATTTAGCAGGTCTAGAGGAGAGAGGGAACAGAAGATTCATTGATGAGGAGAGTGTAGAAATGAAAGAATTAGTAACTGTATCCAAAGAGAGAGAGGATAGAGAGTCAGGGTGAGGAAGGATGGACAAAATAGTAGAAGTAAGGGAAGAGGGAGTTATGGAGTGCAGATTGCGATAGAGGAAGGAGGAACATGTTGGAGAGGACTGGATGGAAAAGGAAGGAAGGGAGAGAGAGAAGGATAGAAAGTGATGGTTCGAGAGGTGGAGGGGGGTGACTGCGATGTCCGATGTTGTGGTGGTACGGGTGAAGATCAGGTGTAGAACATTGCCCGCTTTGTGTGTTGGATGAGAGTGGTTGAGGGTGAGGTTGAATGCTGTCAACAGTGGAAGGATGCAGGAGGAATGCAGCTTGTCTAATGGAAGATTGAAGTCTCCAAGGAGAGTGAGTGGATTTCCTTCAATGAGGAATTGACTCAGGAGGATGTTGAGCTCATTAATGAAGCACTCTGGGGAACCTGGAGCGCGGTGGGGAAAGACACTGTAATGGCATGAAATTCAAAAGAGGAGAAGGAAAGAGTAGAAAAGGAAAGTGGAGTGAAACGCCACTATCAATGACAATAGTAAACCTGTGCCACCACCCCTGCCGAGACACCTTGGAGAATGGGTGAATAAAAAGGCAGAAGACAGGGCAGCCAGAGTCGCTGAGTTCTCAGGGGTGATCCATGCTTCTGTTAGAGACAGGAAGTGTAGGGAGTGGAGGGATGCTAGTGCTGAGATGAGGTCAGCCTTCTGGACAGCAGATTGGCAATTCCAGAGCCCTCCTGCCACCGCAATCTGTGATGGTGCTGAATGTTGCGAGTAAGTGAGGTTGGTGAGATTGTGATGTCTATGATGATAGCGTCAAAGAGATCTGTAGTATATGTGGACAGGAACTGAGAGACACAGTTCAGATGCTTAATTGTTCATAGCTAATAAACATTAATATTTATTTATTTTTTGGAAGTCCTGAGTATTGAAAATAAACTTTCCACTCTGAGCAAAGCAGAACACATCATTAGCCAGCCCAATAATAGTAACAGTAATCCTCATTACCAGCATCTCACATTACAAGACAGGAAGTTAAAATGTTGAAATGTTCATTCATCTACATAATAAAATATTGAAATACTTCCAGTCTTCATATTATATGTTTCACTGCTATTCCAACAACAGTTACAAAAAATGAAAATGTTGACACCTTGCCCCTTTTACTTTTAGCACTGAACTGCTGTTTAGTTTTGTGGGACTTCCGGTGGGATTTTTTAAAAATCAAATGTTCCTGTGTGTTATTTTGGCAGCATTTGAAGATAGTTTATAATTGGGTTTACAGATTTTAGATATACTGGGAGATGGATTTTTCCTGCTGTCAGTTCAATAATATGTTTAGCATGAGGTCAGTGGGTGGTTTAAACAGCTTTACAAATACCAGCTCAACATGGTGTAAATCCTGTGGTTTTATGCCTTGTGTGGTTATAGGCATGCACTAACAGTCTTACAAAATAGTGCCAGTGATTTTTCATGCTCTTTAATGGTTTCCAGCATGCTTAAACATATCCAGCATGCTTAAACATTTAAATCCTCCACTGGGTTTCACTGAAGGTGACATACTGGCTGGGCAGTCCTAGCTCAGTGGTTAAGCTATTTAACTTGTAATTTGAAGGTTGCTGCTTCAAGCCCCACCACTACCAAGTTCCCACTGTTGGACCCCTGAGCAAGGTCCTTAATCCTCAATTGCTCAACTTGTACTCAGTCATAATTGTAAGTTGCTTTGGGTAAAAAGTGTCAGACAAATGTAAATGATGACTTTTTATTTAAAGTCAGGAGCTTGATCAGAATGCAGTATATGCAGTTGCTATGAACTATAAAGTTGAACTAGGAGTCATTTATGATAAAAATGTCTTTGGCATTGTTGCAGTTCAGCTCTAGAAACAGAAAGTTCATGCATGTGTCTGGTAATTTGAATATTCCTAATGAAGTAACTTTCTCAATGTTGTAAAGAAAATTACTTCTTTACATCAATTGTCATTCTGAGCCAATAGAAACAGGCCTTTATAAGGTCAGAGTGCATTCTATAATTAGATGGCCCATACTTGTCATAACTTTTTCACCTTTACTCCTATGGTAGGAGGAGCTTTTACTGGATCTGTTCATCTTCCTGCCTATTCTAGTACTGTATTCCATTCCTTACCTGCAATAGATTCTATTGTAATATTTATTTCTGCTTAACTTCATATCTTTCATGTTAGGGATAACTGCCAATCCTTCTAGATACTCTCCTTGCAAGGAACTACTAGGTAGAACCTCAGGATATGCAGAAAAGCATTCTGCTAGAAAAATGCTGGCAGTATTAGTATCACATTCAGTTGCTTGGCAAACAATGTGAATTTCACAGTTAGCTTGTACTATGTCAGTAGTGACATCAATGTTATGAGCAATCTCAGGTAAGAGATGTAACATAAAAATAACAAGTTTTCTCATCCCTTTCTGGGAGATGTAATCATCAGCCCAGGCACCATGGGGACATCTTGAAAGACCATCTGCATCTATCTTACACCTATCAGCTTGATTCAGCTCAAGTGAAAATGTTGGTAGGGCAAAGAACCATATGTAGTCTGTTGTATCTAATTTTGCAGGAATAAGAGTGTATATCAAAGGGTTACTATCAGTGACTGTGAATGGGCTCCTCTGCAAATAATCACAAATTTGTCATTAACAGCCTATCTGAGAGCTAAAAACTTTGGTTTGAAACCTGGAAATTATTTTTTCACTATACAAGAGACCATGGGTGGCATGTACAATCTACCTTCATATATCTACCTTGATAGACTGCTACTGCCAAATCAGCAGCACTTGCATATGTGTGTAGAATGTGCAGCAGTGTCATGTTGGAAAACCTAAAATCGGTGCTTAAGTGAGTTTGCTAATAATTCTGTCCAGTGTCTGTTGGCAGTATTCTGTCTGTCATCTCCTTAATGTTTCTTCTGGGTTGTACTGGGCTCTTTTCCCTTTAGCTTTACTGTTTTCTCAGTAGAGAATGCCCACCAGTTAGGTGATTCAGGGGTTTCACCATTTTTGAACAGTCTTGAATAAACCTTCTAATGTATCCACAGACTCCTATGAATAAGTCTGAAACTTTTTTGGGGATTTAGCTAGGTTCTTCTCAAGCACTGGTTTTCACAGGATCACTTTCAAAACTATGTAATACAACAATGTGCTCTACATTTTCAACTGACATTTTAGAAGTATTTGCACTTTTCTGGGGTACAGCTTCAACCCCTAGTCTTTTACATACTATAGGATCCTGAGCAGCAGGATTTCATGTTCTTCAGCTGGTTTAAAAGATATAATAGATCAGATTATCTAAGACCCTTCCTTTAAGTTGGTGTCAGACATGGACCTCTCAAGTAGCCTTTAAAGGGATTAGTATTTCTTATCTCCTGATAAGAACACCCAGAATCCAAAATAATTACATTTGATAATACCCTGACTTAAGGTCTACCATACTGGGAACCTGGCAGTTATATATATATATATATATATATATATATATATATATATATATATATATATATATATATATATATATATATAAAAGAGAGAAAAAGAGCAAGAGAGACAGACATCAGAGGCCTTTTCGGAAGTCCTTCATCATATGTCATGCATATATATATATATATATATATATATATATATATATATATATATATATATATATATAATTTTCTTCAAGTGTATGATTGTGTGTATTAGTGAACATCCTGTTATGCCAAATTCGTTGTTTATCTCACCCCTGTGGTGAGAGTGGGGAGTGAATGCTCAGCTCTGTTTTACAAACCTGTTGTGGAGGAGAAGTGCTGTTTCTGTGTCACTGTTATGAATGATCATGTCTATGACTAGTAATCAGTCTTTCTGGAACATCATGCCTTGTAATAAAGGTTAATTTGCATTAGGGGAGAGTGCCCTCCTTGTACACTATTGGCCTCTTTGTATACTACTGAGGCCAAATTATCTTAGATTTCTAGAAAGGATAAATTAAGGATACGTTTTTTATACATTTTGTAGTTATTTGTGTTTGAGGTGTTTGCTAACATTTCTTTTCATTTAGCACCATTTGTAGTCAGAAAATTTTTTTCAGAGATAACATTTATTCAAAAATGCACAACAAAAAGCATTTATACGGCACTTTACAGCTTGCGTTTCTGAATACAAATAATTTTTGGTGGTAAGTCGTTACCTCTGCTGTAACCTCCCATGAACACCAGTATTTTTCATTGTTTTTCTCAACAATGACTCATGAGCACAGATATTATCAAGTGCAAAGGATGCTTACACATCCATCCCTCTCACCCTAGAGCTTTTGATAATTTATTAGAAGATTTTACAGTATGCACTTCCACTGAACTTTGTAGGACACCCACTCCTAGGGAGAGTAGCAAAAAATAATTTGAGTAGCAGTGATGCAGTTGCATCTGCAAATTATCTACTGATTGTGGATTAATTTCTTTAGAAATCAAATGTATCCCTTTATGGTCTTAAACAAATTTTATTCCAGGGTCCTCTGAAATTTGTTTCCATTGGGCTATATTTCAGTATTATATTCTGTTGTGAAGAGCAACAAAGCAAAACTCTTTTGTAGGGCAAGTCAACCCACACATCTGAAAGGACTGGAACAGTGACATTTCAGTAGAGAAATGGGACATGTAAAATGTGTAGACTGGCTGCATTTATTATTACAACACAGAGGAAGATTATGCAGAGGTCTAGGCAATTGCAAAAGGTTCAGAGAAATTTTCAGCAATCCACACAAAATGTACCTATGAATACCACAGAAGATAATGTTTTTTTGGGAAAGGAAAAAATAATTAAAAATAACACAGTGAACAGTGTTCAAGTGAATTCCTTCAATCTGATCTCACAAGAAAACTCTTTAATTTGGAACATATTCTTTTGCTCATCTGTGGCCTGACTCATTTTGGCTGCTAAACAGAGGATCCAGAGCTCATCCTCCTTGCGTTCATTCCCAATCAGTTCAGGGAGCCTATTTTCGAAGGTGCTGGTTTTCTGGGGTGGCTTCAGCAGATTTTTTCTTCTCAGTACAATTTCTCTTTGCAGCGCACTTGTTGGCTGGCTCAGGGGTAGGCTTACAAGGTGAAATTTGGATTGGAGCGGTCACATGTTCCAGATGAGGTGACAGAAAAGCCAGAAACTGAAACAAAGAAGAAGGAGAAGGATTCTTTAAGAGGTGGAGAGTAGTGGGGTAAGGTATATAGTTTTGGGAGCACGTTACTCTGATGGTTTTTCGTTGTTTTCTTCTGTTTCATATTGCCACCAGTTGGCCTTTCTTCTTATGTCTTTTCAAGGAATGAGAGGAGAAGATGGATAATCTATATATTTAAAACTTTTACTCAAGACTCACTTTGTTTTTATGTTCCTTCCTTTATTCCTTTCCTGTAGTGTTTTCTGACATACCCACTTCTTTTACAATATTATATATTGCTATATGAAAAAAATATGCTGTGTTTCCCGAATATATGGATCCTTTATGCGCCACAGAATGCTCCCCTTCCCACTGTTCATGTGGTACGGTCCGCCATTATTTGAGTTTGTTTAATAAATATCTGTCGTGGAAGTCTGTGTGTCCCGCTCCTCGCCCTGTGGCATTCGGACCATTACAGAAAGACTAACCTTCACAGGATACCTACTCTCTCGGCGTCAAACAGACTTCTCATGGGGATGTGCGCAAGGGGTTCCCAAGCCGCTGCCTGGATCTCTGAATGTTTGGAGGAGGACCGTGACCATAGCTCACGGCCATACCGGACGAAGAGGAGAGAGGAGGTGAACGCCCCCTGGAATTTCTTGGGGGAGGAGCTAGGGATACTGAACCGGGACCACGGACAGCCAAAGGGCTGCACTGGGTCAGCTATGTAGGTGGTCCGGTGGAGTCAGCTAGGTTCCTGGCTAGCGATGTAGTAGCCTGTGTTCTCCTGCCAAGTATAGGCCAAGAGCGCTGGACGGGTCTGCCCAAAATACTGGAGGAGGACTGCCTCAGGGGCTCCCCATGGGTGGCTGGCGACAGGTGAGCTAGAGTTGTAATGCTTGGAGTTAGTCTAATTTAAGCTATACTCCAACCCAGATTAGCATAGAGCTTTGGAACTAGAAGAGAAAGACCTGTGAAGTACGTGGAAGAGATGCGAGTGAGACTCAACTTAGTTTTACAGTAATTTTTCCAGTTTATTCACTACGTGACATAGACCTGCTCTTGGAATCTTGTAGAACCATTCATAGATGAACTGTACAAAACATCTAAAGCTCTTAGACGCGTTACTTAGAGAAATGAAAATAAGGACACAAAGAAAAGCTAGGTCCAGTAGTTTCTGTCATGTACAGCACAGATCAAAAACCCTGTGCAAGCATTTTAAGTAAACGCAACTTAAAGGGACAGTACACAAATTAATGACCTTTACAGAGTCCATAGCAGCACGTCCAGATCCAGGGCGGACGTGCCGCTGTAGGGCGATGGACACGCCTCCAATGCCTGCCCTTCCAGCAGGTGCTGCATCTAAGTACCTTTTTGTTTGTCTACAGGCACATCTATTCATTGTTGTGTGCACCCGCACCTTTTGTTTGTTTACAAGCACATCTACTCATTGTTGTGTGCACCCACTGTGCATGTGGGTGTGATATGTGTATCCAGGCTGGGTTCAGCCTCTGAACATCATAGCCGCGCCTCTGGACCAGGCTGCTGAACGTCGGAGCCGCTCCTTTGTAGCTGGTTGTGTGCAATCTTGTCGGTCTTTGATTATGTTCACGTTCCTGTTGTATGTTATGTTTGTAAGTTGAGTTCGACGTTGCACGTGTTTACCTTGCCTGTTTCATGTGAGTGCCATTGTGTTTGTTTAATAAACGTCTGTCTACATCGAGGGAGTCTGTGTGTCCTGCTCCTCGCCCTGCGGCACTTGGGCCATTACAGTATCTAAAATATCATTTGAATTTTACATGTATTTAACCTACCTGTAGGTAACATATGAAAACACCTCTCAATATATTCAGAAATATTGAAATATATGCAGATGTAAATATACCAATTTATACAGTATATTAATATTTAAATAACATGTAAAGTAATTAATGTCACAAAGAAAGTGTATTTTTCAGTGGAGCCAAAATACTATACTATGGCATTTGTGCAGTTTAAGACGATAATATAATAATATTGCTTTAACACAATATAAGTACTGCTATTGCCTAACACTAATGATATCTGTCCAAATGTCTGTCTATAGTGCTACATTAGCTCCTCATACCTCAAACTCCTAAAAAAAGAAGAGCCCACCAAAAACAAAGATCCCACCATCTAGTTTGATCCTTAACCATGGTACTGAGAAAATTAAGTTCCAGTCAGCAGTGGAAGAATTCAACACTGAGCTTTTTACTTTAGTCTCATTAGAAACACTCAAATTCCAGGTTGCTGTCAACCACAAACTTTGAACATGTCATTGCAGTGCTATCAGAATTATAACACATTTTAACTATAATCGGAAAATTAAAACCCAAGTAACTACAAATAACTAGTAACAACTTACATGCATTCCATGCTCAAAATGCTACATATGTTAAGAAACACAATTTTAGACTTAAGGGCAAAAGAGACTTAAAGAAACATGTTGTAATTGCATCCAACTCCAATACCTACTCTGAGTTATGTTCAGTAATACAGTAATTGACAAGGGGCTAGCAGCAACCTGTGTCTTTCAGTAAAGTGGGTTTAGTTCTGTACAACAAAGCAAATGCATTACAAGCAGCAGCTGGGTCAATACCTGTCCCCAAAGCAGCCATCTCTACTGCCTGAGCAGCAACTGGGCCAATCAATTAAGGAAGCAATTAAGTATGGTGTACAACTAATCCATTGGTTGGTTTCCCCTTAAATTCCAGTTTGGTTTACTCTTCCATTAGGTCTTTATCTTTCTCTTCACCTTTTTCAGTGCCTCTGTGTATCGTTTATTTTCACCTGTGCTGATAAGGTTGTTTTGAAATGAACAGGAAGTGCCAGAAATTAACCTGGGTGAAAGTAAAGCCTCTGACCTGCTCTGACTTTGGTTAGTTTATTTGCTGTTTAGTCTGAGATGAGTTTATTCTTGATCAATATTGCTCTGCTCTGATTGATTGATAAGGCCTATCTAAAGGCCTTGTGGGCACTAACGTTTATTCTTGCTGAGCTGTACTTAGACCCTATAAACACAGATAAACATTATAAAAGGTATGCCACAGATATTTGCCAGTGCTTCACAATTAATGTGTTAATTTTTATTTCAACAAATTAAGGGATTTGCAATAAATGATTAAAGATAAAAATGCTACAAGTTTGAGCACAGGAAGGATGCTTAATTGATCCCCAGATTTGCAGCCAGAGTAATGGAGACAAAGTGTACAAAAGAATTCACAGCCTGCTAAGATAGAACTGGCAAATACTCTATTCAGTCATTGTGAATGATCTATTATAACCTTAACCAAACCATGCAGAAAGCCCATTTTCCAGAGAAGCTCCAAAACAACCTGATATTCAAGTATAGTCTAAAGCAATCAGTGAAAGGCATTTTTCCCTCCAACCCCTTTAGCCAATCACTGTGAAGCCTAGGAGGCCCAGGTCACACCCTTAATCTTTCTTCTCTTGCTCTTTTTTACTTTAGAGGATATTTTTTGCCTTCAGTAAAAATGTTATGTCAACTGTTCAGAGGAAAATAATGGCACTGTTGACCTTTTTTCTCCAGGACAGAAGGATGGCGAGAGGAAGGGAGAATGGAGAGAAGTTTCGATGGAAGTGGTTATGGTGATAGGGAGGGATCAGCAGGGCCCCGAGGGGGGAATAGATGAAATGTCACCATGGCTATCAGAGCTATTGGTTCTCTCAGTGTACGTATGTGCGTGTGTGTATGTGTGTGTGCCTGTGTGTGTGCATGCATGTGTGTGTGCGTGTGTTTGTGTGTGTGTATCTGGGCATTGGCAAGACAGTTCAATAGTGATAAGTGTGTGACTTTACAGGACTATATGACCACAGTTTTCTTCATTTAAGTGTGCAGGGGCAGATAGAAATGTCATTGTCACAGACTAACTGTGGAGGTGCACGTGAGAGTGTGGGTATATATGTTTACTTTAAAACACAGCTACCTAATTATACAGTTGGGGCATCAACATTCATGTTTGATGAAAAAAAAGAACAAGAAGTGTGTGCAACCTGGAAACTTAGATTGGACCCAAGCTGTACCATGTGTGTCCATGTTCCAGATATAGTCCCACATATGGGGAATCCAACATGCTACATTCCTAGGGTGACTGAAGAGTAGGTGACACTCCCTACTAAATCAGCAGGGCTTCACCATTATCACAGTACTGATTTAGATGGGTAGAAAACTATAAGTGGGAGATGACTAAATTGATGTTAAAAGAAAAATATTAGAGAAAATATTCTTTGAGAATAGTAAATCTGTGGGCTGTGTTATTGTGTAACATACTTAGGGCTTGTAAGTTGAGTGTGACATTGGCAGTGCATGCATATTATTTAAAAAACAAAGTTTCTTCCCAAATCATGCTTGATTCATAGCAACAGTTCTGCACTTGTGGAAAGGATGAACTCAATTGGGTGTGATTGTGCAAGCCACAGCAGGCCACCCCTGCTGACTTCATCAATGAGGAATATTTATATATTGTGTCTGTCCGCTGCCATCTTTCTCATCATTATATGGAGGAAATGCTATTTTATCTTAAATAATGAGCCACCTCATTAACTACCAGCCACAACAGTCTGAAAACCTTTTAGCCTTGCAGGCTGTTTAACAATACACCCTTAACTCTCTAGCACAGGAAGATCCACTCAATCAAATGTTTAACTGCACTGAAGGAGCATTATAACACGATACAGAATTCCACAAGATTCCATAAGCTGACAGCTATTTATAGAAGGCTCTAGAGACTTCCGGGCTACAGTCTGATTGCTGGCCAGCATGTCTAGTGGTACAGTGGGCAGTAGTCCAATCACAGGCTATGTTGTTGAGAACCTTTGGGCAGATGGGTCAGTGGGTCAGACTGTAGCATCTCATACCTTCCTACTTTCAGTGGCTAAAAGAAGCGAAGCCACCTAATTAGCAGTCTGAATAATTATCCAGTGGCCTTGTGGGAATGTAAAAGTGTGTGTGTGTGTGTGTGTGTGTGTGTGTGTGTGTGTGAGTGTGTGTGTGTGTGTGTGTGCACACAGAGAAAGCAGACTTGAGTCTCTGGCTCAGGAAACAGAGGGTTCCTGTTTGTGAGCCAAGTGCTATTGTTCTCTCTATTTTTCTGTCTCCCTCATGAGCACACACACATTAGCCCCACTCCACACACACACATTAAATGCTCCCTTTAAATGATATTGTGGCTAGTCCATCCCAGACACTCTGTTCCATGAGCTTTTGTCAGGATGTCCACTTTGATTTCTTTTACAGAATTCGTGTGCCTATAGTCTAAAGCATAATCATCTGTTGTCAATAGTAAGTCTGATGACTTCAAGAGAGGCAACACGCAGACACACACACACACACACACACACAAACACACACACACACACACACACACACACGCGCGCACACACACATATGTATATATATTCATTCTGTGGCTGCTGACGTTCTGCTTAAATTGTGTGGGTGATGTTGCCAGTAAATGTGAGCATATTCCTATCAGTAGGGTTAAAGTTTGTGAGAATTTGGTGGTGGTGCATTTGTGTGTATGGGTGTGTGCGGGTGTGCATGAGTGAAAGAAAGAGAAAGCGTGTGTGGGTTGAAGGACATTCAGTGGTGTGACAGACAGCTGTCTCTCTTGCCACTCTCCTGTTGGGTCAAAACATGCTGCAGGCTTCCCACATGGTAAATGTTCATAGCATACATGTGTGTTCATCAAGAACAGACAATCCTTCTACTCACACTGAGATTCTCTCCATCTCAGACTCAGCCTTTCTGTTTCTGTATGTCTGAGATATTTAGAAGGCTTACCGTAAGGATACTGAGTGTTCGGAGTGTGTGTAAACCAGCTGAAAGGCACTGCTCAGTGTCGGCCTCTATTTAAATCTCTTTCATCTCCTGTACCATGCAGCAGAGTCCCAAACATTTGTCATTGCATTAGAGGCCACTGCAGGACAGTTTTATGGCTCCTTCATACCTCCTGCAAATCAACTGTCAGATTGAGGGAGAATACCCCCCCCCCAATACTGTATTGCTGCACATGGTCTCAAATCCCACCTTATTCAGCTCAGGATCAGAACTGGAGGTGAAGAGGCAATGTTTTTGTTTTTTTTCTCCCTGAATTTGTGTAGTATGTAGACTATTACTATTACTATTGTTCTAATGGATAATTGAAAAATAAATGTCAAATGAAAGAGCCTCAGAACATAAGATACAAATGACATAAAAACATCAAATGGCACAACTCACAGGGCTGAGTCTCTTACATGTAGAAAAGTAAATTAAACTCAGTTGGCCCCCTTTCATTTCATTAATTCAGTCCATGCTTGATGCCTGACTGAGATTTACTTGTTTCTCATTGAATACAAATGCCTGCTAAACCATCAAGCATACAAGGGGCGATTTAGTGACTTTGGCCTCAGTGCCATTTCAGAGCTGCTATTGCTTACACAGCTCATTAGCAAAGTTCTGATTAGCAAAGAGCGTAAAGCCAGCACTATAGGAAATCGATGGCCAATCAAGGTGGAAGAGTCTTCTAAAACCCACGTGGTGGCTCGGTTTCATGTCCTGAGAAACTGCTTTGTAGCTAGGGCAAATAATTGGATAGTGAAGACATGAGCATTTGGGCCTATATTGCCTTAGTAGTCGACTTAGTGAAGTGGTAATGTGACAGAAGTCCTCCCCCATACCCCACCATCCACAACAGTCCTGCTGAGAGTTCACTCTTTGTTTGGGTTTAATGGGTTTCTGAGCATGGGGGTGACACAAGCAAAGTGCTGCCACAGAGACTGCTTATCTCCACTTCGTCTGAGGGCGCAGTGCTCTGGACTGGCAGGTTGGGCCCCCATCTTGAGCAGAGCTGAAATGGAAGATCACAAAGCTGAAACTACTGTGGCAATGTCTCACTGTGCCTGGAAGGCCATCGAGAACAACAAAGGATCGCTCATCGATTTAGCGGAGTGGGCCAAGACGTGATCTCATAAAGCTTATCACTGTGGCTTATTATCGCAAGGAGAGCTTGGGAAAAACTAAACTCTCCAGCTAGCACTGCTGCTCAGTGGTATTGATTGGCACATGAAGAGGTGTTTGTGTGATGAGGGCTAGTGTCTCGTCCGCCATTATAATAATTGCAGTGTGCTTCACACTGACTCAATTGTGCCCCAGCACTCCGGTTGAATAAACAGTCCTGAAACAGTCCAGTGAAACAGTGTTGTGTTGTACATCTAGGGGCCTGTCAGCACATTGCTGGCAAGATGGAGACTGGCCTTAAGCTATACAGAAACAAACTGAAACCATTAACAGAGAATAAAAATATGGCATTTGATCAGCAAGTTGACAAAAGACATTCTGAATGGTGGAGGGTCAGAATAGCAGCAAAATGTAACCTTTGTTTGAATTGATTCTGGCAAAATATAGCTCAAGCAGCTTGTATGCCCTATGACACATATTAAAGAATAATAAGCACAGCACTAGCATCCATTTTACAAATATATTTATAAAAAAATTGTATATACAATAGAATTTGTACATGATTTCTATTTGTTATTTGTCAAGTTACAAATAGTTCTTTGTGCACCTGCTAACTAACGTTTGCCCGAGTATCGAAGGGCGTGGAACAAGACACACAGACTTCCTCGACAAGGACGAACATTTAATCGAAACATAAAGACAATGGCACTCACATGATTTACAGACAATAAACGCCAAACGGTTAACATGAAACAAAAACGATAAACACGATAACATTTAATGACAAAAGAACATTTAACACTAATATTAACACCTTACGTCAACAATAACTGACAACATTGCACACAATGACAAGAGCCACCCCCCCCCCCACACACACACAAACATACAGGATCAACACTCCAATTTTAAAATGCTTGTAAATACAAGCCTTACATGGATCATTCCAGAAGAGACCCAAATCAACACCTGGAATTAACATTTCACAAAAGGGCAGTGGAGTCAGCATTTCCTAAACACAGAAAGGTTACAAGGTTTTCTGCCAGAGCAAAGCCTTGTATCTTGCATCTCACCATTAAACCATGCCCCTCATCCCTCACACTTCACGGCTGCTGGCTAAGCTGAAAGCTTAGCGATGACTCGGCTGTATCTCCAGTGACATTATAAGGGTCATTTAGTACTTAGGATGGAGCAGTGAAATGGGCTGCCTTTGTTGGCAGGGTCTAACATTGAAATATGGGTGCTGCTATTGGCACAGGGAGTGTTATCCATTCAGAGAGTCAGACCCTCCAGAGCTTTGCTGGGAGGGGGGTGTGGGTGGGGGCCAGAGATGTTAAACCAGGGCTATGTGCTGAGCACAAGTGGGTGGGAAGGGTGATTTCTCAGAGTGTCTGTGCCACATTATGCTGTGAGTGGCGGAGTATGGCTTGCATGTTGCCCAGAGGACAAGTCAGCTGAGGCCCCTCTGTAGAGTGCTTACAGAGGATTGGTGCATGTGTCTGCACACATGTCACTAGAGTCAGTGGGCCCATCCCATTATGGAAGAGCTTGCTAGGCTTGCTAGGCTGAGGGCTACAAGAGTTGTGGAGGGAATCTGAAAGATTCTGTCTTTGGAAAACTAAATGCAGTTGAAAATAAATAGGTGAAATGTTTCACCTTGCCTTTTGTACCCAGTGGAATCAGAAATACTGGTTTGCAACCAGGCACTTCCCATGTAGTAAAAAGGAGTAAAAGCAGTGGTAAAAAAAAAAAAAAAAAAAGACTAGCACCCCCTAGACTTAGAATGCAATCAAATCCTCTTGGGCTTCATTTCCTTCTCAAGAATAACTTTTTATGGTGTGGAAAATGTGGAATAATAATTTGTAAAGACATTATTTTAATGATTACATGTCTTAGAAATTGAATTATTCTTGATATGAGAAAATTGTTCTTACATTTATGGAATTTGGCAGATGATCTTGTCTGTGGTGAATTCCAAATTTATCAGGAAAATGGTGCATATATACCTTTGGAATCAAACCCATGACCTTGGTGTTACTAGTAAAATACTCTACCTGCTTTGCCAGATGCTTACTCTATTGCATAAATATCATATCATATCATATAATCACATACATATATGATTATTTAAAAAGGGATAAATCTCATGTACAACATTTAATGAAACAGGAAACAGTTTACTCTCTGACACCAAATAAAGTAGAAACAAAGCCATGGTGAGAGACAACTGAAAAATATATAAATAACAATGCTGGATAACAAAAGATTTTGCAAGTAGCCACTGGAAGAGTTTTGGAGTTTATGGTGAAAACCATAAAAGATTCCCAAGCAGGTCAGAGCTGTAGCAGACATGGATGCATACAATGTTGCAGCAATTACAAAACAACCTACAACCCGATGGTAGTATCCATGATCTCAGATTGCTGGGTTATATTCCATTGGGTTAAAGACCCATAAATTCTGGAAGTATTTCATTATTAGTGAAGTCGACAGTATTGTATACTTCTGTACAAGCCAAAAAACACATGGCTTCTCACCACCACTACTCTCTAAGCACATTACATGTAACAAAGCCTAAACTTTCAGCCTTATATCTCACAACTCTCCCTTACTCTGTATCCTCCCTAAGCAATCTTACCATCTTAAACTGTCTGCCACTACTGGGGCCCCTTACATTTTAGATTACCTCTAAACTTCTCCCTGCTTCCTTCCTCTCCACTCTCTTCCTCTATTTGTCCTTCTCGCCTGCATGGTGTGTTGGGGCGGGAAAATAAATCACAGAGATGCTGAGCTGGAGATAACAAGGCAAAGGGGGACTCTTTTTGTGCAGCAGATGCATGCAGATGCATCGTCCAAGGCCAAAAGGAGGAGGACTGAATCGGCCCATGCGCTCACACAACACGCCATGCCGCGAGCCATAGTAGGAATATGGCAATCCTAGGAAAGTTGGCTTTGTTTTTGAACAGGCATGGAGAACAGACAGGTTTCAGTTAATCTCTAGGTTTAAGTCAGCGTGCGAGATGAGATGAATGATCAGGAGATGGTGCATCTGCTCGGGTTCACTTACGAAGGCCTTTGGCTTCCTTGATCTTGGAGCCATGATGCTCCACATCATCAAAAGCACAGAAGCCTTTGGAATTGTGTCAGTACATCTCATTTTTAAATTTATATATATATATATATATATATACAGGGACTCGATTGCATATTTCCTGAAATACTGTGTTCTATGAATTCACATGACCTAAAAGGAAAAGTAACAATTGACAAAAAAGAGGGCAGGACCAAAAGAGATTAATGCCCTTGTTCTTTCTATCTTTTTTTACACTATCTAGTTGCTTCAGTTTCCCAGAGCATTCTCTAATAACCCAACCAGCATGAGAGTGTAGGGAAAAGAGAGCTTTCAGACTCTCCTCCATGCAGATGGGGGCACATTGTCAATTGCCACAAAGAAACTGATGGAAATTTAATTATCGAATACATTACATCGCAGATGAATGGCACTGTTGGTTGAGCATATATTCACAGACGGGGAAGATGAATTGCACGGGGCTGTTTAGCCCATAAAATGCACCAAGGACACAAAAGGATGGGAAAGAGGCCTTTAACACTTAAAAGGCAAAATTAGACCACCATAAAGAGAAAGGTTACTCTCATCAGCCATTAAAACAGCTATCATCTACCTCTTTATTAAAGAGAGAGATCAGGGAAAAGGAGTGAGTAGGAAACTAAATCAAGTCAATATGAAAGTATATAACGCTAAACAGAGGGACAGAGTAAAGAAACAGAAAGTTAATGGCTGAAGGTGAGGCTGTTGGAAGGGGGTAGATAAATGAGCATAGAACAATTTATCAGCTCACCTTCAATAATGGATAGCTTTCCAGGACTGTATTATGTTTTCATAATTAGTGTTAAAAATCAATTTGGATATAAAAGATATACTACTGAGCTCACATAACATTATGTGTTTGTAACAGTGACAAAAAGACTATCATAAAAATGCTTTTAGAGAAGCTATTGCTCACTTTAATTAAAAACCACTAAAACTATAAATATTTACATTTTCACACAAAGTTTATGATGTACCACTCATTGACTAAAGAAACATTAAATTACTTAACATATGACCCAATATTAAGGAACAATGAAAAAGTATACACTCAAATACACCAATTCACCACTTCTGAAATACCATTACAAATAAATCCATTTATTTTTTACAATGTAGACTGGAGGTTATTCAATGTTTTCTGTGAATGGCAGTACAGAGTATGAGGATGACTGTAATATATGCCAATACATTAAAAAAAAAGGAAAAGAAAAAAAAAAACATCACATGGACAGACCCAGCAACCAGTTGAGATAAAATTTGCAGAGGTCTGCTGAATTAGTTCCCCCCATTATGATTAAAAATAATTTCCCCTTGATTCCCATAACCCCAGGAAACATCAAGGAACATCACAGCTTACTTTGATCTTTTGTATAATGATTTCTGCTATTAGAGTCACTGAAGAAACTACATGTCACCTAAATACTTCACCCCATGTACTGAAATGAAACACATTCCTCATACACTACAGGCTTGGAATAGTATATTATTAGTAGGAAATATCCTATAATTACTAGGATGATAACTAGTAATTTCATGTTTCCATTACTGCAAAATACTTGATTACATTAATATTTTAACAAATAATATCCTGTGTATGTAGAAGTAAATCTGCTATAAATGGGTTATTCTTAAGCATCATGGATGAGTTTACTTTCAGGAGTATAGTTCTGTATAGATAAATTATCATAACGCTCTTTTTCTGATTCCTTCTGATGTCAGTATTAATGTCATTAATCTGGCTGCACCTCCAAGATTCTTTCGCATCCATGATACTTCCTGCCACAAATGTTTGCACATTTTCCAACATAGTGGTAGTATTGAGTAGAGCAAATCCATTCATCCTCCAAATGTGACCTCATTTGGAAAATATCTGATTAGCACTGAAATTATACAATTTTATGTTGTGTAGTTATTTAGTTTTTGCTCCTTCTTTGCAAAAAAGAAAAACGAATGGGACCAAACCTCTGCTATCACATGTAGCTTTAATTGGAGATAATTTAGATTCAATGTTTGTAGGCCCAATCTTTGTGTCCCATAATTTTTTCTTCCATCCCAGCTGCACATCTGAACCAAGCCATTAAGAATACTGAATCCCAATAGTACTGGTTGCTCATTAAATAACAGGAGTGGGTCAAGAAACTGATGAGATAACATTACAATATTTATTGTCTTTAAATGCAAAGTTTCTCAAATTCTATTTACCCATTAGAATAGGCTAGAATAGATTTTGCAATAAGTATAATGTAGAAAGAAACTAAAGGAGTTTGCAACTTCCTTACAGGATGTTATGTAAAAAAGAAAATATATAAATGCAAAAAATAAAATTCTAAACTTAGTTTTGTGCAGCTGTAACAATGTATGTGGAATTGTAAGATGAGTATGTAAATGCTTTATAGGTTTAAACAAAATAAAGAGTAAACATTATACAGTTGTAAACATTAAACAGTAGTGTGACCCTGGTGGCAAAGCGGGAGCGAGAGGCAAGGATAAAGCAAAGCAGAGTTTTTATTTTCCATGATTCAAATGATACAAGGTTTAAGTTAAACAGGCTGCAACACAGAGGTAAAAGGAAATAGAAATGGTTAGGATGCTGGCTTGCACTATGAGGAAGAGCAGTAGGTAGCTCAGTTGTCTGACATTGTGCAGTGCCGACATAAGGAACCTGTGGGCTTAAATAAGGACAGGGAAAATAAGGAACAGGTGAGTCACATTAATAGGCTGGTGATTAGGACTGGGGCAGGTGCTGTGAGTGGATATGTGAAGGCGTGGGTGTATCCCTCCTGCTGGATGGCCCGGCCGACCGTGAGAAGAACATTTAAATGTTATCAGCAATGCAGTGCAGCAGTACTTGAGTTAAAGTGCAAATGATGCATATATGCACAAAGTGTTTTTGGTATTGATACTGTTCATAGTGATGTATCAACTAAAAGGCAGCAGCAGTGCGGACAGTAGTGCCTCATGGAGAATAGATTCCTGTTGTTCCTTCATAACTTATTGGTGTACTGCAGTGAGTGTGTGCACTATTTGATGTAGTGCAATGTGTGTTAAGAGTCTGATGTGAGGTGTAGCAGTTCAGTTGTGAAAATATTGGAAGATTCACACATTAAACCAAATTCCCATTGCATTGTCAAGAGTCCACTGAGTGCCATAGTGCTACAACAGGGGGAATCAGGTCCGTGAATGTATATAGTTAAAAGTAGAATATGAGTATAATATAACATCTACATTAAACCTTTGTTTATTAGTGTGGCAAGATGTGTGTTCACTGGGAATCAAACTTATGACCATGCGGTTGATAGCACCTTGTTTTATGTGCACTACCATGTGAACTAAAAGAGCAAGCGCTGAAAAAATACTTAACACTCAAAAGTCACCACTCAAACACAAATGCCATTACACAGCTTTTATTTCACAACAACTGAAAGTGGAGGAAGAAGAATAAAGTATGAGTGTTTAAGTGACAGTTTCTGTAATGCTGCTGGCCGGAGTGCCGCAGGGCGTGGGGCAGGACGCATAGACTCCCTCAACTGTGAAGGACATTTATTGACATAAAACATAGACGACAACAGTGGCACTCACATGCAACATTTACGGTAATCATAACTATGCAATTAACATTAGATGAAGAACACATACACAGTAACATGTGACACACAAACCGTTACGGCTACAGAGACTGACATTAACATATATGTAGGGACAATGACCAACAAGGATGCACACACTGACAGGGGTTTAAATAGACAGACAGACTTTCAACAGTAATCCCTGTGCAGGTGTGTGCAATACCGGGGGGCGTGGTTACAAACAGTACACATGTGAGTCCCCCTGCACGCGCGGGCCATGCAATGTGACTCGTTGGGGGAGGAGCCTTCCATGACAGTTTACTTCTTCATAATGTAGTTAGGTAAACTGAGAGCTAGGTGTTTGGTTGTGCTGTGTTTAATGATGGCCTCTACACAGTGACTTTTTTTATTAATACCAGTGCATACTGGAACAGCAAATGGAAGCTTAATTAAGCAGAATAAATTAGGATGAAAAGAAAACATGCCACATTTTCACTTTAATTAAATGTGTTTTTTTATTTTCAATGGTTGTTGCTTGTAAGAGCTGATGAAATGCCTGATTGGTACATCATAGTAAAGAAAAGGAGATACAAAACAAGATTTAAAGTGTATATTCTATAATATAAACAGCTACATTTTTTATCCTATGTCAGCACAGCGTTTAATGCAATTAAGAGCTGTGCAGGGTAAACAAATATTTATTTGTCTCCATTTATAAAGACTATGAATAATGAATTACCCATAATGAATTACCCATATCACATTTGCTTGATTTTTTAGGAACAGCAAAGGGTGCAACTGTCAAAATGTAATCTGATTTGAGCCCATTCTCTAAACCTAGAGTTTCTACAGATTCCATTACATGTTGTATTTAATATTTATTTATTTATGCTTTGGAAACAATAACAAAAGCAACAGCATATACACAGGTGTCAACTTTCATTTAACCATAACATGTTGGGGAACTCAGGCTTTGGCCAGGGTATATTAAGTTGGCACAGGCTTATGTGACCAGGTGTTTCTATTCTGAGATAATGTATCTCACTGGAAGCTTTTTCTTCTCTTTCTGTTCCTTTCAAATGATGTGCCAAATGATTTTTGCACTTTTGCATTTTTCCCAGTTGTTTAGCACCATGTTAATCCTCCATGACAGATTAGCAAATAAATGGTTCTGTTTGCCTTCACAGTTATGGGAATGTAACCTTGAACCACACACAGCAGCATTCCAGTATCTGAACAACATTTGATAACAATAATTCAGCCCTTTAAAGACTTTTGGTGTGTTGTTCCACCAAAAGAAAAATGTCCCAGGATAAAAAACAGCAGTTGGTACAATGTAATTCAGCTGTACAGATTCAAAGATTGCACTTATATTTGCACCTCATCTGGTCTTTTATCAGCTTGCTATGAATCATAAATGAGTGTAATATATAGAACAAATGTTAGATATAAACTATAACTGTACCATACTCATTTGGATTCTCCATATTAAATTTGGCCTGAATTGGAGGGTGCCCCTTGGTCTCACTTATCTTAGATGTTAATCTGCTGGTGTTGATCCCACACTGTTCTTAACTTCACTTTCTAAATAGACCCCATGACCTCTAAAACAAAAGGGGTCAATCACGTATTGGTGCCTCCTACCAGTTTTAGCCAGAACAGTAGCATGTGGTCTCTCTGGAAAAAAAAAATAATAAAATAATTAAAGAGGAAAAAAAGTATAAATACGACAGACTTGTAGCTAACCTGATAGTGCCTGCTTGGTTCTTTGTGCTGCAGTTTCATGAGACCCAGGGGTAAGACATTTTCTGCAGTTGAAATCAATTTAATTGGTCTTTGGCAGACTTTTTATGTGGTCTTTCAGAGTTTGGGAGGCTGGCTCTTGCTGTTTGGTTGATAAAGTTAACACTTTGTACTTTAATGAATATGATAAGGAGAAAAACTTATTTTACTTGAGGTTTTATTTCAGAACTAATATTATACCATTCAGTTTATCTGAGTCTAAATTAAAATGTACATGCCATTTACAGTGTTTTTCTAAGTGGACAAAGAAGGAAGGCAGTTTCCATTGATGATACAATGCATATTGTGATAGTGGGGATTTTACTCTGGTGAGTAAACTGAGTGCTAACAGAGAATCTTTTCACCAAAGACCGGTGAAGAAAGTTAGCATTTATTGCTTGTGTTTAGTTATTCAGTTGTCTTTACAGCTGCATTTGTCAGTGGTATTTGATCAGTATTTCATTTATTAAGTTAAACAAGTTCTCTAATGGACAAAATGTGATTATCGGTGCCTTTTGCCTACCTGGCATTATTGTGTCCAAGTAAAACGATTATCTAATCCCATTTGGTCCATAATCAAATAAACAATTAAGTGCTAACCCCGCCTCCACCCCACAGCCTCTAACCCAATGCTTTTGCATCTCTTAATGTTATATTAAAAGAATCAATATGAGATGGGTACACACAGATCTTGTGCTGTATCTCATAGACACCTGTCCTCTGTTTGACCCTGAACTTCCGCTTCCAACAGGTTGGCCTGTCCAGGTCATGGTGCTCTCCAGCGGCCTGACTACGATGACACCCCCACTCCGGAGTTCCTCCAACCTTCCTGGATGGCCAACATCCCCGACAACCGGCCCCTCTGTGAGGTCACAATTCCAGGCACCCACAACTCGATGGCCCTCTACGGTGGTTTCCTGGCTCAGTGTAACTCCTGGCCGCTGGCTCAACAGCTCCAGGCTGGTGTTCGCTTCCTTGATGTGCGTGTGCGACACATACAAGGTAATCTCACCATCTACCATGGGGTCCTCTACCAGTGGGCCCACTTTGGGGAGGTCCTGGAAGATGTGGCAGCCTTTTTGAAGCAGAATCCCACTGAGACTGTACTGATGAGACTGCGGGAGGAGCTGAGTGAGACCAGGGACATCTACAGAGCGGTAGTGACCTACGTGCATCAGTATGCACACTGGGATCTTCTCTGGCACAGCCAGCTTATGCCAACTATGGGAGAGGCAAGGGGCAAGCTGATAATACTGCAAGATTTTCCTGGACCACACCTGGGGATGCAATACCGATCACTGGAAATTGCTGATGACTGGAAAGTAAGAACATATCAGCTATAGCAGCAATGATGGTATCAGATGTTATTGTAGTCAGGTATCATTACCATGACTGCGCTACCATTCAGACAGAGGTTTATTTCCATATTGCTTCAGGGATCCTGTAAAGAGAGTGCGCTGGTCTCTCCTATCTGCATGGCACTGCAGATAGGTGATCTGACTTCTGAAGGTCAACTAGAGAAAGGACGTGCATGTATCAACCCCTGAGAGTTGTTAACTATATAGACACAAACCCATAGCCTGCATTCATGTTGTAGGCAGAAAAGCAGTCAAAACACGCTGCCTTATATTGGAATGATGCGAGTAACAGGCCACACATACAGATCTAGTCATATATCCACAGGATGACTCATGCTTATTTCTGCTTCCCAGGTGCTCTCCCTTCAGCCGAAATATGTGGATAAGAAGTGGAAAAGTGTGCGCACACACCTGGAGGAAGCTGCCATGGCCAGCCAAGCTTATATGTTTCTCACCTATTCCAGTGGTGCTGGTTTTTTGGCGAACCCACAATCTCTGGCAAAGCGTATCAATCCACGCCTGTATGACTACCTATTCGCCCATGCTGAGGAAAAGAAGCGCTTTGGCATCATTGCAATGGACTTTTCCGGGGCAATGCTGGTGAAACTCATTATTGACTTCAACTGAGGAGATGAGAAAAACAAAATTAGTTGCGAACAACTTTGAAAAAAATGAAATTGACAAGCATTCAAGCAATGAGTATTCTTTAGTATAATTATTTTTTCATACTCATGAATGTTTTAATCATTAATCTACTTCACATGTTTGTAAGATTGATGTTCTTCATTGTCAGGAATAATGTAAGTACTGTTAATTTATTCCACATAATCCATTTTATCCTGTATTTACATACTTTTAATGTCTTCAGGTGACATTGCATTGAATCCAAATAACCACATTGAAATAGACCAGCTTGGTAGACCTATTTGAGTGCATTTTTAAACCTCTTATAGTCTTATGTAGGCCTACACAGTTCATTATTAAAAACTAATCACACATTATTACGATTGGATGTTAATCATTGCAGGGTACTTGCTTCATGCTTTTGAACTACTATTGAAAAAGGTAACATCATGAATAAATAGTAAGCAAATAAAAATTATGTTCATTAATTCAGCTGTGTCATATTGACATGCACCTTGCTATAACTCAGGGTTCAATGCTGTAGACTGCAGAAAGGCAGTGTGATTCACTGCACATTACTGCTGAATAGCAGGTAAGGATGGATCAACACATGACCACTGGTGCTGGCAGAAGCACAGTGAGTTCAGATCACACACCAGGAGCTTTGGAGATCTGGTTAACTTCATGCTAAGTAAACATATCACATGATTAGTATCTACCTTACTAGAAAAGCACCTTTACTAGAAAGCACCTTTTAAAAAAAAAAAAGGAAATGAAAAAGAGATAGAGTTGCTTTTATTTAGAATTGCACACTCTGGGTTCCAGGTAATATTACAAACAGAGGTCAGTATCCAGATAGCAGTCCAATAGAGCAAACAAACCAGCTAGGAACAAGGCTGAGTTGATAATCCAAAAATTGAACAAGTTGTAATACCAGAGAGAGAGAGAGAGAGAGAGAGAAAGAAAGAGAGAGAGAGAGAGAAAGGACGCTCGGTATGCACATGCATGGCATGGCATGGCAATAATCTGCAAAGAGGACAGGGAAAGGGATAGGTTGTGTGATGATTGGTGGTACCAGAATGAGTGACAGGAGAGGTGGCAACAGGTGAATGCTGGGAGTTGGGAGTTCGGGCTAGGGAGCGTGAGAGTAAGTCAGATATTATGGCACTCTGCCATGTGTTTGAATACGCACCACCCCAGTGCCCTATTTTATTTATTACAAATAAAAATAAGATAAATCATTATTTATATGTTTTAAATTTGCTCTTTTAACCAGCACCATTCAGTCATAACAAGACTTGTATTTTATTTCCCAATGGCAAGATTTTTTTTCCAAATAAAAGGTCTCTATACTTTTGGCTCAATCACTGGTCCAGCAGGGTGCTGTAGGGGTTATGAGCAAATTAAATGTAAATGTCACAAAATGACAGATTAGCCATAGACTGTCAGTATCATGCTGGATGAAGAGGAGTGGGGGTGGGCTTTATTCAAGAAAAGAGGAAGAAAAATAATTCATTTTGTATGGAAGGGAAGACTTATGGATTAATACACAACTTCTTCTTATAGGAAGAAAAAAAAGCAATTAATTAACAAATTGATGTATTCCTATCCTGAGACACCCATTAGACACAGCCTCTCAGTGTCCTTCTTACTACATGCACCACAGATGTTTAGGGAATGTAAAAAAATCACTGAGTGGATTACAGGAGAGGAACATGTATGTAGAGAAAATAAAAAGAGATCAGTCATACACTGATCTGTATCTATTGGTTAGTGACAGTTCAACTGCACAGAAGCAGAAAGTGCAACAATGGCAATGTTTCTCAAGACAATCTCTTGTAATTTAGCTTCAACAATCAATAACTGAGTTATAGATGATTCTATCTATGGAGATTTGTCTAGTAGTAGAAATATAACTAGCACATTTCTCATTTTGTACATTCTACCCATTACATTATTTTAAGACTGTTGAGGGAACACAATAAAATGTCTTTGTTCAGGGATGATAACAGGAGCACTAGTGAGCAATAATGCTGACGTGAACCTCCTTGTTTCTATTCCTCCTTGCCTCCCCTGGTTAACTAGCTAAGTAGTGTGCACCTTCCATTACTTGTTAGCTATGTTTATCCTCTTAGCTCCAGGGAAACAAAAGAAGAAAATTGTGTCACAATTGCTTCAAGCTGATTTGCCACACTACTGTCATACAGAGTAAATACAGTCAACCCTCAAATTGCACTGAAGTTAAGATGCACACAGCCGTTGCAGATGATTTGCACAGTTTTATATTGGCACCCTTTGCAATTAAATGACACATCCCAGCAACTCTTTGGAGCCAATAGGTGCAGCTTGGGTGCAGCTTTCGAGCCCACTGTGCATCTGTTGCATCATGCACACTGGTGCACATAGAGAAGAGAGCCATTTCATCACCTTTATACATGATGTTTGAGATTGCTCAGATGATGGCATGAGACAGCATTAGGAAATACTGATATTTCATATGAAAACTTTCTTTAATGAGTTTTCATAGAGAAACATAGAGAAAGACTCTGCTTATGCACACAGTGGTTTGTGCCTCTCCGGTTAGTATTGTGGTGGGAAAAACAAGCATATTAAAACTAAACACTTGTGTTCTGAGTCCCTTGTTGATATTGTCTGTATTGGCTCAGCAATGCAATGCTTTTAATTCATGCACTCCGTTTTGTTACACAAGTGGTAGGAAAAAATTAATGACTGCATCCTGATGAATCAGGTATCATAAATCAAGCATGCAGCCCCTCAAGGCAAGTAACCACACTTAAGTCAACTGAACTTTATAATCTTAATTAAGCACAAAGTTATATCAAATTACTATTTTTGGCTTAGATCCATATATGCACAGCCTTGCTGAAAAATCCAAAATACAGCATCACCATGATTTAACAGTTCAATCTAACTATTTAAATCTAAAAGCAAAATGTACAAAATGTCAAACCATTGAGATGAAAGATTTTTCAGTGTGAAATAATCACTTCTCATGTGCTGCCTTTTAAAAATGTCTCAGCCTAGCCCACTGATTAACAGTGAAGCCCAGTATGGAGGTGTCTGGGCTCTTGAATGCTGAGTGCCAAACCATGATGCCACAATGCCTTGGCTCACCATGTCAGTGACACACCACATGCCCCACCTGGCCTGTGAGCCCTTCTGAAAATGAGACAGCGGGTTAGGGTAAGCTAGGGAAAGGGTGAGGGGCAGAGGAATAACAGAAGGTGAGAGAATGTGCTTAGCATTGCCTCCTAATCGTTTTCCCTACCTCTGTCACCTGCTGAGCACAAGGAGAGTCCGGACAGAAGAGGAGAAATATTTTTTAAATAGAACACATTGAGACTGTCAAAGAACAGGCTGTGACAGAAAGCCATGCACACACACACACATACACAAAACAAGGCTTTCACCATTTGGTCCTATGTGCCAACTACACAAAGCAAAGTCTGCAAATGACATCCATCAGCCTGTATTTCAGTAGCTATACACACCATGGTGTATAGATCAATCAGTCTTTAAGCCTGAATAGGTCTTGATGACAGTTATTTGCACAGTGCAGGCTTAAATGCAAGGTGCACATAGAAAGGAAAGCTTGCTATGCATTAGCTGGGCTGTATTGATTATCCTATGAAAAACATTTCCGAGAAAACAGTTAAGCATCATGGAGTCATAAATTGGCCTGCCATTTTGATCTTTAATATTACAGATCCACTGTAATACTGTTCTACCAGCCTTGTGATATCTGGTTTTTACACATTTCCAGATTTTTGTGCTCAATTAAATGTTTTTTCCTCAACCATTAAAATGACATAACATTTTCGAATCTATGGTGTTTACATTAGCTTTTTGCCATTTGTACGGTTAGTCATGAAGAAACTAGCCTTGTTGATTTGTCAATATACTTAGTAATATTTTCTCACTACAATTTTTTTCCTATGGATGTTTATTTATTTTAACCAACATGCTCTGTGTAAACCAAGTCAAAACATTTTTCTTGCAATTTCTGTTGGTTCTTGCTTTTCAAGTTCTTGCTATAGATTTGCTGAATCAGCTACATCACATTTAAGTCCATCCTCCAGCTAACAAACCAAACAGGTGGCAGGGCTAATCTAAAAATCACAGACAGAGATAGCTGATATTGCTCCTATAAATTATTGGCATTTCATAAATGCCTTTAAGACTGAATGCAAGGAGGAGTACTCCATCAGCTGGTGACGAAAGCATCTGTATGATACTACGTTAACTATGTGTTACAAAAATGTTGCATGGCAAATAGCAGGTCAAAGATTCTTCAACATTCTTCACCAAAAAAAAGGACTACTTATTCCAGAATTATCCATAGTCTGTTTAGACAGACATAAACACAACTTGCATGGCAAACACCTATGTTTAGTCCTTATTTGCTGTTCTGGTTGAGATTCAAGCAGAGAGTGGGTCAGTGCTGCTCTCAAGAAACTGTACAGAAACTACAGATGAGATTATAATGGAGATTTGATTTGAGAGAGATCCCAGAGAGAAAATGTGTGTGAGTGTGTGTGTATGTGTGTATGTGTGCATGTGCGTGTGTGTGTGTGTGTGTGTACGTGTGTGTGTGTGTGTGTGTGTGTGTGTGTGTGTGTGTGTGTGTGTGTGTGTGTGCGTGTGCGCGCGTGCATGTGTCCCCCGTGCAGGTGCACGTGTGTCCACGTGTGCATGCACATGGGTGTGTGAGAGTGTTGAGGGCAAAAAGAAAGAAAAGTGGTAAAACTAAGTAAAGAGGGAAAGGGAGTGAAGAACAAGGGCACAAAAGATGGAAGAAAGGGCTGAAAATGGAAGCTAAAGAGAGGAGGAAGAAAAAATAGCATGCAGAGTAGTAAACGTTGGCGGAAGGAAAAAGGTGCAGGACGGGAGGTGGAGCAAGAGAGAAAGGGCACATTGGGAATCGTAAAAAGAAGAGAGTGCATTTATAAACACGTCTCTATAGTAACCAACTGGTAATTTGGCTGTCGGGAGCCAGAGAGTGAGCAAGGGAGGGCATATGGGAGCAGCATTTACCATAGGACTGTTATTACAGAAAGAGGGAGGGAGAGAGGGAGGTAGAGAGGGAAGGACAGGCAGACAAGTGAAGGAGAATGAGAGTCATGCACAATGGTGCAAGTGATATGAAATAGAGGAAAAGCATGAATGGAGAACTGACAAAATGATCATAATTCATCAAAAATAGAAATATTTAAAGATGACTGGATATATTGAGAGATGAGTGGAAGAGGGAAAGCCAAAGAGAAGTCCAGTATGAAAGATATAACTAAGAAACAGTGGGTGTAGAGCAGTAGGAGGAGCGAGAAAATTAAAAACATTTCAGGGTAAGACCAATCCACTTTACCTCAGTAATTACATGAATGGATGGATGGATGGACAGACTAAAAGAGCTGTACTATTAACAACAGTTGAAGGAAATAGTTCTGCTGTTGCTGCTTTTGGGAGAACTAAAACTTGTGGCTATCTTAGCACAAATCTGCTTGGTTTAGAGGTTTTTGCTGCCATTGCATTGCTAAGATTGAACTAAATCACACATTTCCTGAGGCTTCCAAGGTGCTTCCCTTTCTCACCGTGAACAATCACTGCCACTTACATCCAACCCTTACAGCACCGATAATGGGATCGGCTCCACAGACTACACAGAGGGGTGTGTGTGTGTGTGTGTGTGTGTGTGTGTGTGTGTGTGTGTGTGTGTGTGTGTGTGCGTGTGTGTTTGTGTGCAATTCCTACGTGATCTCCATACCAGAGCATCCCAGTCAGACTGCATTCTACATCCGCCTGGTTTCGGAGAAGTGTTCCCAGCTGCTGATGGGACTGGAATTGAAAAGTGGGCCCCCTCCTCCCTGTAAATTGGACAGTCTTTGCTTCAATTTCCAAGCCGAATGCTGCCCTGAATTTTTGGAATTGTATCGACATTGGCCCTGTCCATTCCAAAGTGATTTTGCAGGGCAGTGTACATACACACACATGCACTGTGTTGTGGGGCTCTATATGTATCACCTCTCCACAGCAGCTAACTGGGTGGCAGAGCCTGGTGGCTGTTCTCCTTTTAAGCCCTCTCTTCTAGCACTTCCCCATTCACTCCCTTCTAACTGGATCTACAACATGGCACAGGCCCAGAGAATTTCATGAGGCACCACATCTCCAAATTAAGTATATCACTAGAGACTAGATCCCTGGATATGGAGCAAGCCAGAAACCCTGGATGAGAGCATTACATTAATCACAAACTATGTACTCTCATAGGAATAGTGTGGTCGCATTGCTAGGCCTGAACCATACTGAGTAAAGTATTAACAGCGATGTATCGCTGTCACAATGAGAGATGGTGGAAGCTTGCTAAGGGACACACGTTCACACCCGGAGATGGCTAATGGCATGCAACCCACATCAACCTCACAAGGGAACACCCACCTGCTATGCCTGCAGATGAGCCATCCAGATGAAGTGAAACAACCAAAGGGAAGTAAAACACCTTTTTAAGTCTACTCTGGGTGAAGAATAAGTGGGATGTGAGGGATTTTTATCTAGGGGCACATTTAATTCTGGGGTATGGTCACGCAATTTCAATTAAATGCTTAATTGCCTAGTTACAATTAATGGTTGTACAGCCTTGCGACTTTTACAGTGGTAGTTTTAAAAAGTGTCACAGGCTTAACCTCTCTCTCTCTTTCTCTCTCTCTCTCTCTCTCTCTCTCTCTCTCTCTATCTCTTTCACACACACATAAACACACACACACACACACACACATAAAAAGGCTCACTTGCAATGTGACCCCCCCCCCCCCCACACACACACAAAGGTTAACTTGTAAAATGTTCAGTAAAACTCTACATTCTATATTCATCATATATAAGTCTGTATTTGCAGAATGTATAATGCCAATCCTTTCCGAAACCTAACTTCTTCTGGACTTAGGTGTAGTGTGCCATAACAAATAAATCTTGGTCTCAATATTCATCCCCCCAAATGCCTCCAGATGCTTTCTCATTCATACTTTATGTATTACACCCTGAGGATTTGGATATCTCCAGGCCACAAATGGTGCCCTGCTTTTGTAAGAATCTTTTACAGCAATATTCACTGAAAGTTTCAATCATATGGCAGGACACAATTGCGCAGATTTAAATTTTTTTCCCGTGTGTGTAGGTGTGTGTTTGCATATGCACTTATGGTGTTTTTTCAGGGCTTCTTACAAGAACGCTGTTCAGACATCCTTGCAATGGCAGTGGAGTGTTTAGAGCAACCATCAACAAGAGGCCAGGTAGAGCAGAGATACCACAAAGAAAGAGGAAAATAAAACAATGCTCTCAGCAAGTAGAAGGAACTGAGAAGAGAGTGCAAATATGCATATTTCAATAAACCAAACAGGCAGAGTAGAGTAGTAGAGTAGTAGAGGCCTCTTTCCCAAATCTGGCCATCACAGAAGCAGAGTTGGGCCCATACTGGCCCACTTCTGGCCTCCATGTGTTTGGGCTTCCCCATAATGTGCCCACAGGTCCTGGAGGAGTCAGTCATCACTGGTGCGTTCCCACTAAATCCGGCTAATCCTCCATTTCCTTGTGGGCGCTTCACAGCTCCTGGCTGCCTGGCTTTGATCAGGAGCCAGCAGTAAAGCCTCCCCTGCCTTGGTCCCTGGCACCAGGGCTAGGACTTGGACTAACAGCCCGCACCAACATCCTGCCAGGAGAGACAGGACTTGGTTGAGGACTCCGTCTTCCTCTGAAAAGCTTTGAATCTTGAGCCATGAATCCTACCGGAGGTGAGGGGAATAGCAAAGGTTTTTTGTCCTGGAGTGGGACTGGGATGGGAGCCAGTTAATCTGGTTATTCCACCTTATTATTCTGCACAGTTGTAATGGAACTGAAAAAAGAGCAATCAATGAAGAACAGAGGAGTTTTGAGAAAGATTTTTCAGTAATCAGTACTGTGGACTGCAGTGTGGAGAATTGGCATGGATCAATTGATGGTTGACATTTGGTTTCCCTTGAGTTGATGAGACTTTGTGTACTTCACATCCTGTCACAAGTACTTCAGCTAGAATGACTCTTCAGATTCCAAAAATGCACAAATGGGAGATGCAATGATGTTACAAGTAAAATTGTTGTCACAGCCCCCTCCTCCTCGACTCTTCCCCATATCAGTGTGATGTCATGTTGGTGTTTGTCATTGTGTGTGTGTGTGTGTGTGTGTGTGTGTGTGTGTGTGTGTGTGTGTGTGTGTGTGTGTGTGTGTGTGTGTGTGCACAAAGAAAGCAGACTTGAGTCTCTGGCTCAGGAAACAGGGTTCCTGTTTGTGAGCCAAGTGCTATTGTTCTCTCTATTTTTCTGTCTCCCTCATGAGCACACACACATTAGCCCCACTCCACACACACACTTTAAATGCTCCCCTTAAATTATATTGTGGCTAGTCCATCCCAGACACTCTGTTCCATGAGCTTTTGTCAGGATGTCCACTTTGATTTCTTTTCCAGAATTCGTGTGTCTATAGTCTAAAGCATAATCGTCTGTTGTCAATAGTAAGTCTGATGACTTCAAGAGAGGCAACACGCACACACACACACACACACACACACACACACACACACACACACACACACACACACACACACACACACTCTTTTACATTCCCACAAGGCCACTGGATAATTATTCAGACTGCTAATTAGGTGGCTTCACTTCTTTTACTGAAAGTAGGAAGGTGTGAGATGCATGTGTGTGTGTGTGTGTGTGTGTGTGTGTCTACATGGCCATGCCCCTCCTATGTTATTCGATTATGTGTTACACCTGTCTCTCCTAAGGGTTCTTGTGTGTTAGTCATTCTTTGTTGGTGTTTGACCCAGTGTATGCTGTGTTTCAGCTACCTCATTGTATGCTAGACTGTTTGTTGCATTCCATGGGTTGTTATTGATTAATGTTCTTCATGTTTGGTTTAGTTTCTGTTCTGTTTACAATAAATGTCTGTATTAGTGAAAACATTGGCTCATTCCTACATCCTTCTTTGTCTCCTCTTCATCACAATTGTACTATTACATGTTAATCTGTAACATATAGTAAGCTTTTTCATACATTATATAAAAACTGTTAATATTTAAAATTATTTGGGTTAAAAACCAGTGCTGTCACAGTGCTGTCACTTTAAGATATACATGACCTATTGGTTTGTTCCCTCTCTCTTTCAGTCTGCATTGATAACTGAAGAGAGGGGTATGCATACAAGCTGCTCCATGTAACAACAGGCATATAGCATTCATATATTATTGCAGAGGTATTCAAATCACAGTCCTCAAGGTCCAGGTCCTACACATTTTCCACCTTCCCTTTATCCAGGAGTCGGATGTGATGACCAGTTACATAAATCAATTAATCAACTACAAGGGATTACAGGATCGGATTTGGATCCCAGATCCAGATTTAAATATCACTGCATTATAGCATTATTTAATTGTTAATAGCAAATTTGTAATAGCAAATAGAACTGTTTTTTCCTTGTTGTAGCTGTAAAAGTGAATTTATGTCAAGTTAGGTAATGTGATTAACTATGTTTAAAACTGGATGAGTTGGTCTAGTACACTGTATTTGCAGAGATACTGAGTATTTGTTTTCTTAAATTGTCTCAGAAATATCTACATTGTACCTTCTCACTTACATCAAATTATGTACATCTTTTACAATGCCGATGCATTACTTTGCCATTTATTTTTCTTTGTCCCCTAGAGTGTGCTGTTGAAAGCAAAATGCCATAGCAGAGTAATCAAACTGTAGAACTGATTAAGAAATTTATTATGATGCCACAGTACAACTCCTGTGCACCTTCTACATAGAATGTGGAGTGAATGTCGAGGCTCATTCCAGTGGTTCCAATTGTCTGTAGCAGCTCTAATTACATTGGTGCCATGAGCAAGATTTCCAACATCAGCACCCATTCCAATCCATTTTTTACTTGCAAAAAAATGATGTAGCGAGTCAGACTGTATTCCAGTTTTTCTTTTATTTTTCCTTGTATATAATTATACACAACAATGACTTTCCTGTTGACAGAGGGTGATGATGACAGTTTTAGCTGTCATCATTTTAGTTATGGCAGAGGGAGACCATATAGAAAAGCTGCAGAATCAAGAGATAAGCAAGCCTATCACTGCACACTGCACAGCAGAGCCCAGCAACAGCCTAGCATCTTGTCTTCCTGGTTACCCTGTCTCGTGATTTTTTTTGCTTTGGTTCCGTTCCTTAGTGTCATCTTCTCCATTCCTGTTCTGGTCCTTGTTTTGGTTTTCACTGTTTTCACTAGTTATCACCTGTTCCTTGTTAGTACTCACCAGTTTGTGTATTTAAACCCTGTGTTTTTTCCTTGTTAGTTTGCTGGTCTTTGTGATTCCATGCCTCTGTTGTGATCTCTCTGCTTGTGTTATTCCTATCTTCTGTTTGTAATTCTTACCTCATGTTACTCTCTGCATGTTGTTCATGTCATCCAGCCCTCGTTCTCGCTAATGTTAGATGTTTGTTCTTTCCTTTGCTTGTATTTTTGTTATAGCCTGCATCCTCTTTTTGCCATTGCATTTTTTGTTTCTTTTTGCTTATTATGTATTCCTGGACTCTCCACACTGGCTTATTGACTATAGACCGTGACTATGACTGAATATGAATTCTCAGCATATGCGTCTGCCTTATGATCTCTCCACGTTACAGTACTAGATTACATGTTCATTTACTCAGACAGACACAACAGTCCAGAGTTCCTAACTTTACTGGTATTAAATTAGTTAAGAAGTATGATTTCACGGACCCACCTTACTATAGAGGTGATGGCACTAACAAATATACCATTCATGAGTGGGAAGAATTAATGGATGCATAATTAAGAAAGATCACCAATTACTGAGCACTGTCATGAGATCAAGTCTAAGCTTATGGGTATAACAAGGGACATTATGAAGATCACACTGCATAACAGCCTACCACTCATACCCAGTAACAACCCCAATGTGATTGCTGACATATTTAAGCAGAATTGTAGTGAACTCAGACTCTTGCCACCTTTTATAGTACCCTAGGCATTTCCAGAGGGAGTGCAATGGATTATTGGATCAGGTTGAACAGAGCAATTGATGTAGCTGATGAATGTTTGAAAAACAATGTCATGTTGAAGAAGATTCAAAACAAGAAGTAATCGTGATAGTGAAAATGATATTTGTCAAAAACGCTGTCAAAATCCTGGTCTTGCAGCGGCTTTTAAATTCAGCTGAGTTATAGTCTGAGATATAGTCTGCTGCTGATGTGCAAGAGCATCTTGATGAGCAACAGAGGGAGGTAAAGGCACAGATGCTGACAAAGTCTAACCCTCCAGTCCCTCCAAGACAAGTGCCAGCCGATTTTCAAGCCAGTACAAGTGAAGCAGAGATCAATACCACTCACAATACCACACATGCATTGCCAGTTGACTGCTGATGCTTTATCAGGCGGCCCACCAGCATCTATGAAATGAACAGCCACACATCCTGAGTCTGTAGCTGAGGATAATTGTATGCAAAGTCTGATTAGTTTATTTGAATTCTTGAGTAAAAACATGGAAGTAGCCAAGACACCTGTGTTCCAGCCAAGGAAATGTCAAGTAAGTAATTCTTCTGACCATTCAACAAATTCCCACTAACAACAGAATAGACTAAATCTTATATACTTTCAACCACATCATATCAAAATAAACTGTTGCTCCCTCAGTGATGTGGTGGAGAACAAGCTATTGGCAACAGCTGTGCTTCTGGAAAGTAAGCCATTGAGTGAGCAGGTTGTTTTAACAGGTTGTGTGGAGAACAACAAACAGAGCCTAATTGAGCTCAAACTTTATGGGAAGGATTTTGTGGTTCCAGTATTAGTGGTGCCTGGACAGCAATATGACTTGATCATATGACTGACATAATCAAATGTCATCAAGGAATTCACAAATTTTATGAAAATAAAAAATGCTTATAGGTAGAAAATGTATGAACAGTTTCTGAATATGATGGCATGTGACATTGTGACATTGGAGAGGTGAGAAGATACCAGAAACTCTGATGTTCTGAAACTCACGCAAGCTATGACCCTACTACCCAGGCAAGAATGCATGGTTTGGATAAACCTGCCAAATGATTCTCCTGTATCTTGAGGAAGCACACTGATTATTGAATCTACAACCTCCAAATCAATAACAAGAAATGCCATTGCAGGAAAGGTTCAGAGACCATTGTATCCCCATGAAAGTTCTCAACCCCACAGGAAAAAAAAATGTAATGCTGAAAAGAAACAGACTAGCCAATGTCTCTCCACTTGACTGTAGAATATTTTTGCATTATTCTGAAGGATATTTCAGAATGAACAGCTGAATGTGACTAAAAGTCATTGACCATGAGCTTGATGGATGCTGTCTTGAAACAAAAGCTATCTAGCATTTGTTTAGCTGACATTGATATCTTGTCAGGTGTCACATCCAAGCTAAAAAACACTTGGTCCAGGTAGTAATGTAAGAGCAAGGGATTATACAGTTAGGGAACATGCATCAAACTTTGTCATGGTGTGGAAAAAGGATAGGGGCCTTTGTATTTGCACTGATTTTAGGTGTCTGAATACCTGGACAATTAAGGACAGACAACCCCTATCACACCCATCAGACTGTCTGACAGTATGTGGAGGTAATACTATGGACTTCAGTACTATGGACCTCATATTGGGTTTCTATAATATTCCAATGCATGAACAAGACAAGAAAGACATGACCAATACAACTCCACTAACTCCACTAGGGTACAACCAAATGCTGCGGGTTCTCTGTAATAGGCCTGCATTGTTCATGCGAATGATTATGAGTATATTTGGAGACTTTCAGTAGTCTACTTTACTATTGACATGACCTCCTAGTATTTGCCCAGTCAGAGCAGCAAGTCACAGAATGCGTACATCTAATCTTTCTGTGATATCTGGAAGTCAGGAGAAAGGCACACGATGATTTACTGAATGAGGCACAGCTGAAGGTGATGAGTCAATAAATCAGTGATTTGGACTAGAGAAGTGAAAGTGTGCTGTGAATGGTGTATATGATATGTGGAGACTGCCTGGGTACTGGCCAGAGTGTGACATTTTTAAAGAACACAATCTGAATCTCAGTCCAAAGAAATGCCATTTGATGTGAACATCAGTGAAGTTCCTAGGCCATATTACTGACAGAAAGGGAGTGTTGGTGAACCCTGAAAAATGTGAGGTAATTTCAGCCTTGATAAAACAGCATCTCATGGAATCTGTACCCCATCAGCACAAAAGTCAAGTCCTTTCTTTGAATGGCATTCGCTCTGGGCTCAAAAATCAGCTCTTGAATATTTGAATTGTTAAAATACACAATCTGAGAGGCTTGCCAATTGCTGAGTCCTGAAAAATATATACAATGCTAAATATCTGGAGCTGTTGGTGAGTCCAAATTCTGTAAAGTGTTGTGACCAGGTAATGAATTATAATGAGTATGATGTCAAGCTACAACCAGTGAGAAGATATGGCCTGAGTTGCTCAACATGCATGGCTGAGTTTATATATATATATATATATATATATATATATATATATATATATATATATATATATATATATATATATATATATATATATATATATATATATAAACTTGTAGCTATACTCTCTCTCTCTATATATAGTTTAAAAGACATATGTCTCATAGCCAAATATGACTACCTAGTTGTTTTATTCCCCTCTTTCTCTTCTTTTTTTCATTAAATTTTCTTTTCACCCGCCAAAGCCAGGAACAAGACAATGAAACATTTGCCTTACTCCCCCTACCAGGAGTCAGGGGTTATGAACACAGACGCTCAGAAACAAAGTAGAGTTTTTAGGTGGTTAAATGTGAGGAATGTTGGATCCAGAAAAGAAGTTAAAACCTCTAAGAAGAACAGTGCCTTATTTTATATTCATCATATATCTATTGTGTTAGTCTTCTGTAAACCGTTTTATTTGTTTCCACTATTTCATCAACATAATCAAATGTTTTGCATTGTTGGTAAAGTTAGAATTATTCCTGTTTGGCCAACAGAATTTAGTACTAATTAGCCAACCTTAGATTTTTACAAACCATGTCTAGGATACACTCTTGTATTGACACCAGCGAAGTCAAGGAATCGTCCATCTCAGCCCTACAGTTGCGGTGAAGCTCAGGCTGGCCATTTCGGGACAACATTTGGTATGGGTTTATCAGAAATGCAACAGAAATGCAGGATCAGGTGTCATACCTAAACTTCAGTGACCCCTTTTGCATGGATGGACTGGCCTCAGCCCCCTTTCTCCTTCAGTTGTCACTCGTTAGGTATTCAGTATGCCTGAGCTAAGTCCATCATAGTAGTCTATAATATCTGTTTCACAACATTAATAATTTGTTTATTCATTAATCAGTAAACTTCCCATCAAAGTTGGTCATCATGGCAAATATATTTGAAGCAATGGTATTCGGTCAATGCACAAAACATAAACTAATTTAGGAATGAGACACAAGGTTTATTTAACACTACACTGATGTAGTGTTAATAAACCTTCTGTACTTTGCAATCATTGGTTGATGTATTTTCCCATATTTTAGGGAGGGGCCCCCTTTCAATAATTCCTAAAATTATGCTACATCAGACATATACGTTCTGGCTCTTGGATAGGTGTAAAGGATTCTACAGTCTTTTTGGCTTGGTTGTTCTGATATCTAAGTAGCTACCCGATGTCATGTTAATACTCTGAATGTTATCTATAATGTGCTCAATTTTCTTATTGAAGAAATTCATGAACTCATTACTACTATGTGATGTTGTAATTTGAGCATTTATTCCTATTCCTAGTTAGATGTGCAAAAAAAAAAATCTAGGATTTTTTTGTTATATTCTATTAGGGTTGAGAGATAAGCTGTTTGAGTGGTAATAAGTGTTTTTCTATACTTGAGAAGGCCTTCCTTCCATGCAAGCTGAAAGACTACAAGTTTAGTGTGGCACCATTTACGTTCTATTTTTTTGAGTGGTGTGTTTTAAATTGTGATCATTAAACCAAGGTTCTAATTTTTTGTCCCTAATTTTTTATTCTTAATTTGAGAAAAATTGAGTGTTCATCGGAATACTGATTCTAAGCATTCAATCATTTGATCAGGTTCCATGGGGTTTGAAGGTATCCTAGTCACAAATGTTAAGTCTGGGAGATTGGCAGTAAATCTATATGCAATGGCTGATGTGATCATGCGTCTCACGAGGTGACGTTATTATATGGTGGCTCATATGTAGTTCAAATGAAATGAGGTATTGGTCTGAGATGGCATCAGACTGGGGTAGTATGATTATGTTCTTTATGTCTGCACCGTATGTCAGTACTAAATCAAGTGTATGTCCACCAGAGTGTATGAGTTTTCTTATACATTAAGTGAAACCAATTGATTCTAATATAGAATTAAAGGCCGATCTCAGAGGGTCTTGGGCACTATCAAAGTGAATGTTGAAATCACAAACAATAATGGTTACTAATTTCTACTAGAGGGACTAGATTAGAGAGAAAAACTACAAACTCATTCATAAATTCTGAGTAGGGTCCTGGTGGCCTATACATGCCAATTAGTGGAAGAGGCTGGGTGGGCTTCTTATCACTGGCTACATCATTTATGCTAGTAAAAATAATTTTAAAGGACTCAAAATTATAACCAGCTTTCTGATTTATGTCTAATGAGTCAGTATAAATAACTGCAATGCTGCCTCCACTGCCAATTAGATGAGGGTGATGTACATAGCTGTAGTCAGAAGGACACGCTTCGTTTAAAGCTCTGTATTTTATTTATCATGAGCACTTTTGATGTTAGAGATCTAACATTTTTGTAAACCCAGATTTAGATGAAAGGTGTCAATATGATGAACCTTGGGTGAAATCATGTAGCAACCAGCAGAAGATTGGTTTAACCTCTTTGTCTGTTGCCTGGCTTCCTCTCTGTGTCAAAAATTAACTAGGTTTGTCATGAGACTATGGCTTATGTTAGCAGCACCCTCTCTAGTAGGATGGATACCATCCTGCCCTAAAAGGCCAGGTTTGCCCTCGAATGTGGTCCAATTATCTATAAACCACACATTGTATTGTGAGCACCACCTGGACATCCAGCAGTTCAGCGAAGATAACCAGCTAATAATTATATTGCCACGCTACACTGGGATGGAACCAGAGCATACTACAGCATTGGACATTGCCTTCGCTAATTGACACACCTCTTCAATATTACTTTTAGTAATCTCTGATGAAGGCGTATATCATTAGCTCCTATGTGAATAACTATCTTAGAGAACCTATCCTTGCCTAAAACCTTAAGATAACCTGCAATGTCTGGCACCCTGCCCCGGTATACAGCTGACTACTGCTGCTGGTGTCCCTAAAGGCCTAGATAATTTCATGTGATAATTTCATGATAATTGGACATGTGAATTGGGGATATGTAGTGCTCCCATGGGCAAGCCGAAGCCCAATCATCCATTCGCCCCGCTGCGAGGGCTGTAGTGCCGGAGTTAAGTGCTTGCTAACTTCCCCTTGTACTTCTAGTTCCTTGATAGATCTAACATTTTGTAAGGTCTGGATGGACACTGAAAGCACTAAAATTCTTCTCCAGCACAATAGTAATTAATCTTCTCACAGATAAAACTATCACTAATGAAGGAAGAAGAATAACTAAACACATTTCACTTGGCACACTGAAGAAGAATGGAAAAGGCCATAATAGAAAAATAAAAATGTTATCATTACTTACATTTTTAGATAGTTCTTTGGATGTAGTTTTGGTGATAATGTAGTCTTTGTGTCTAGTGAAAGTTTCCCATTTCCAGGTCAAATGTAGTTAAGTCCAAGAAAAAAAAATTGATAAACAGTTAAGAGTTCAGTAAGGGCTAGTATGCCTAAACAGTGGTGTTGGCATGATACATGTTCAAAAACAGGAAGAAGTGTCACAGCGTCACCAAAGTAATCCCATGGATGTGGATAGATGAACTGTATTTTAAGAATATTTTAATCAAGGGGGTGCAGATGAAGTAGGAAGTTAAAAGGGGTAAATAAGTTAGCAGAACACCAAGGCCAGGCCGGAAAACCCAATACTGGGGGGGGGGGGGGGTTGGTGTGGGATGAAGCATGATGTGAAAGAGTACATTTCCACTGATACATCCTAGCAAAGAGCCAGCTGCATGAGCTCTCTTTCAAAGGTATTGGAACCTCTGCATCCATGGAGCATCAATTTTTGAACAGCTGAAATGACTTCACCAAATTTAGTCCATGCATTCCCTTGCCCAAGTCAGATGGCAAAGTCAGTTGTGAAAGCTGTGGGGCATAGATTCCCAGAGCTCATACACAGTGATCAAGGCAAAAACAACTCATTGCTGTGGTACCCAAAATGTCTGGGCTAAAGAAATCTCACGCCAGCAGTTATAACCCAATGGGCAATAGATGAACTGAATAGATGAACAGAACTCTTGGCAACATATTGAGAGCACTGCTGCTCAAGTAAATGGCCTGAAATTATTTGCTTACAATTCAATCATTCTTGAGACCCAATGGGTATGCTCCATTCTTTTTAATGTTTGGTCATGTACCAAGACTCCCTGTGGATGTCATGTTTCAGGTATTAAAACAACCAGGTTTCATAAGCTATGGCAATTATGCAAAGCAACGGAAGTCAGACTTGCAGGAGGCAATAACCATTGCTCAAAAATAGAGAATCAGAGAACAAAAGAAAGAAGCAGATGGTCATGACAAGAAGATCAAAGGAACTCATCTGAATAAAGGTGACAGGATACTAAATGTTACTTAAGATGAAAGCAGCAAAAAGAAACTTCCTTACTGATGGGAAGCAACTGCATATACTGTTGTGGATCGAAACCCTCAATCTCACATATTCAGAGTAATTGATGAACCAGGAAACTCCAAATTTGTGCATCAAAATTTGCTACATGTCAGTTTTATACCCATCTAGACTCTGAGTGAGAGGGACCTCTGTGAGGTTGATACAGAGATGTCTCTGTGAGCAATTAGAGGAAGATCAGACAAATGTTGAGGATCAATTTCTGGGTGTTCAATGACCCAAGTTCTCAGAACTGTTCAAGTTCAAGCAATAGTTTTCATGATGCTCCCCACCCTATACCTACTTGCATCTAACATAGACACTAAAACTGATTTAGTTTGAATATGTGCTGGTTGAGTAGTAAAAAAGTAAACCATCTCATTGAATGTTTTTGCTTCAAAAGTCTGCTACAGTTGGTATTGCAAGTATGATAGCTAATGATCTCAGTATTGGATGTCTTAATTTGTTTATTTTTTTAAGGAAGCACCTAGATAGAACACTTGGCATCAACAGTGTAAACTGTCAGCTAAAAAAGAATAATAGGGCCGTGTGTTAGTATGGTGTGTAAAGCGTTGTATGTCTCTAGGAGGGTCAGAGGCTACATCACCCTTTGGCCTTTCTGAATCTGTCCTGTAGATAGTGTTAAACTGAGATCATACTTGAGCACTGTGTGTGAATTGAGAGAATTCTAAGCTAATTCTTGTGGTCAATTATTTTTTAAAAAAAATGTATTTAAACCTTTTCATTTATTTGAAGGATTTTATTCTCTGAAATGTTTCTAATGAGCAGTCCAAGAGTTTGCTGGAGAAGAGATTTTACCATCTGAGCAGAATTTCTATGATATTCTTTAGAGGTGAATGTTGAAGTCTAAAAATATATTTTTATTGCTGTTGTTGTTATTGCTGTTATTATTATTCATTTCATATAAATATACATTAGGTTTGTGTTCATTTGCAACATATAGTGTGCTTTGTCATGGGTTGTCTAAACTGTATAAAAGACTTTATAAAAGGCATAAAGGCATAAACCATAGATATTAGTAAATAGCATTCATACACAGCATTATTTGTTAAAAGCATCTTTCACTGTTGTGGTTGTAAAAAAATTAATTTATGCTGAGTGAGTTTAGAAACCAGATGAGTTGGTCTAGCCCAGTGTACTTACACCCTCCCTATATCCAGGTGTCAGGTGTGATGACCAGTTACATGAATCATTTAATCAACTACAAGGGATTACATGACCAGATCTGAGAACCAGATTTGAATACCGCTGCATTAAAGCATTATTTAACTGTTAAAAGCATGTTTGGCCCTTTAGAACTGTTTTTTGTTCCTTGTGCAGTTGTAAAAAATGATTTATGTGGAAGTTAGGCAATGTGATTAAGTATCTTTAAACCTTGATGAGTTGGTCTAGTACAGTGTATTTGCAGAGATGCTGAGAATTTGTTTTCTTAAACTATCTCAGAAATATCTATATTGTACCTTCTCATTTACATTGAATTACATATATCCTTTACAACACAGGTATGTTACTTTGCCATTTTTTTCTGTCTTTGTCCCCTAGAGGGCCCTGTTGAAAAAAATGTCACCTTGTGAAAGCTATCTCTGGCATATATTGTAAGCTTGTATTAGTTAAGTCTACACTGAGCACTGAAGAAAGATGAATCTCTATATTGTGCCTTCTCATTGACATTGAATAAAGACTACCTTTTCTAACAAGAGAGCAGAGAGGAATACATTTGTGAGTGAGGCCATGGAACCAACTTCTGTGCACTTTCTACATACAACATGGAGCGATTGCTTTGTCAGCCGACTAAAACTTATTAAGTCTTTAATAAGTCTTCATATTTAATTAGCAGTAAATGTTTTCATTTGACACTTTATTCAATAATTTAGGCAGCAAAGAGAACAGGCTAATGTTTGCTAATTTTATGTAATTTAGCTAGCTACAAATTTTCTTCTATGTTATGATACAATACACTTCAAAAATTTCAGCAGTCATTGACTTACCTGCGTATACCTCCCACTGCTTATAGTCAAAAACCTGTTAGCTAGACCTTATTACCCAGCTGGATATAAGATAATTGAGCTAGTTAATGCTAGCTAATGTTAGCTGATGAACTGTTAAGTCCTCTAACTTAACAAGAGAATTTTGTTTAAATATGGCATGGATTCTACGGTTGACCAAGACCCTGACCAGCCAAAGTAAACCAGGATTAATACGATCCGATTTCCAGCCGGCTCCATATTGATTAACTGGTGGTTATGTCTGACACACTCCTTCACAACAGAATAGTAAAACGCAGCAGAGAAAAAAAGAAAATTCAATACGCTCCCTTTCATGTCTTTTTTTTGGGGGGGGGTGGGGTGGGGGATGCAGTTAATTGGGATATATAATATTCTTTTCAGAAATTTGTATTTTTCATGGATAAAAAAACAAACAAAAAAAACAAAACAACTGTGCAGGACCTTTAATGTTAGAACATTGAATTCAGCTAAATTTAATTGTCCAGGCCTGCACTTCTTTTTTATTTTCTAATATTCATGTGTCTTGGTCATTTTGCCAGAGCATCAGACATATGAATGGAAATCCCATCTTCTTGAATGCAAATCTGGGTCTCAGGGCATTCTGAGGCAAAGGATGGCAAGATGCTTAAAGATTTTTTTCAGCATTTGCTAATCCACCCACGCACAGACACACATACACAACCACTCACACACAGATTTCTAGATGGCAAGATTATCATCACAGCTCTCTATTCCAACTTAAGATATACAGCTATTTTTAAGAGCAGGCCCTCTGATTTACAGAGGTACAATTACCAAACATAACAGCATTTACCAAGGAGCCATATTAATAAAAAAACCATAACTAAATTTGAAAACTGATTTCTGCCTCACCTTCTGTTAGATATGTAAAGGAAAACTCCAAGTCTGACAAATTCTCTTCTGCCTCCTTATTATTGTTGTTGTTGTTATATTTTGTATGATTAAATAATTAATTTCAATTAATTCTGCTAAATTTGCTGTTTATTTTTTAATAATGGATCTGTTTTAATTGGTGTCAAAGATTATTTCATAGTGTTAGGATGTAACGCAGGGTGGCCTGAGTGCCGCAGGGCGAGGGGCAGGACGCACAGACTCCAACGTCTGGGATGACATTTATTAACATTTAACATAGAACACTAATGGCACTCACAAGAATCACACACGATTAATACAAACAAGAAACAATTAACACTATGTACAGACAATAAACATGTATACATCTAACAATAACAAATATGACATTTAACATCACCTTTGACAATAACACACAACATTAACATGTTACGTCAACAATGACCAATATCACTGCACACCCTGACGTGGGTTTAAATACTCATAGACAAACGAGGTGCAGGTGTGTGCAGGCGTGGCCACAAATGAAGGTCCTCTCACTGCACGTGACAAGCCAAGCCACATGCCTCGCGGGAGGCTAGCATTCCATGACAGAGATAATTACGGCTCAGTTTTTGCTAAACGTAGATAACTAGCTATGACTATGGAATTACTTTTTCAAAAGCCCAATTAATTTTGAGTGAGTCATTGCAATTTGTACTTTTTCAAATATTTTCCCCTTATTATATATCAAAATGATATGCCTTTCCCTCACCCACTGTGCCGTTTTGTGTTTGTTTTAGATGTTTTCCACCAGAGCCTCATGAAACAAAAGGGTCTTCTAAATGGCTGTACAGGGAAACCATCTCATCTCTCTGTTTACTTTTTTGAGTGGTAACCCCTTTTTTCATGCACTGGTCTTCTTTCTTCTGCTTTTTTTGTATTGGTTTCTTCAATAATACATGTAGTTCTTCAGTTTGTTTCTGAAGGTTCTTTGGTGGTTGTTTTTATTTTTTGGCTTGATTATGCTTGATTAAGTTGCTTAAGCACACACATGCATCACAATAAATGACACATTGCAGTAGTTCTTACAGTTAATATCTGCAGTCTGATAAGTAGAATATGGTTAATTTCATACTGTAATGTGATCATGTGTATTTTTCTTAGCTACTTTTTGAGTATGTTGTAACATTTGGTTGTTGCAGAATCTATTGCAACAAACAGACATATGCTCTATTGCCTTTTGCATTTTTTCGTTGACACTTAATCTATTTAATAAACTAAAACTAAACCTATAAGTGCTTGGCTGTGAATCTACACCATGCACTTGTGATAGCTGATGTCTGTGTGGTGGGGTAATGAGGTATTGTAGAGGTATTCTTTCCTGTCCTTGATTCGATGCTAAGTCTCTCTTCACCTTCTTGCACTTTCATCTATGCTTTTCACTGAGGTCATTGATTGTTTTCTTCCTGCCTGACTCTAGATCCTTCATGTAGTTCCTTCTCTAAATATTTCTCTCTCCTCCCTGGGTCAGTATCATGTTCAGCATGATAGCACCACAACTTCTCTGCAGCACTTATGGTGCATTTACACCAGTGCAACAACACAATATCCCATTCATTTTCAACAGGAAATGTTGGTCCTGTCAGACTTGGCCATGTGGTGTGTGATGGATTCAGCACGTCAAGTTGGGACGTGCAAAAAGTTTATCCAAAAGGTTTAGTGTTGGAAGGTCCTCAGCTTGTGACACAGGTCTCAGCAGACTAATGGTAGACCCTATATTAATGAGCACATAAACCTCCTGATGCTCTATGTAGCAGGTCACTTACATATCTGCCTCTTAGCCCAGCAGAACAAGTTTGACCCTAAATGGGCTCACAGACTCTTTCACCTCTTACCAGACAAATAACATTTTCCAATAGTGCAGAGGCTGCATGGACATATTGCCCACATGTGTGATCTGGGTTCTTGCCAACCAACCAAGCATGCTCTGGGTTGCTCTGACAGACCAGCTCATTACCACTGCCTCCAACCCAGCACCATCCACATCAAGGTCAAGGGCCATGGCTCCTGGGGTTGCCTCAGGTCTAAGGGCCTCTATCTCTCCAAACCAAGCTAGAGCTTTCTTTAGGATGCTCAGGTGTTTATAACCTACTCATAGAGGGATGGTGCTTGTAGAGCTCAAAATCCAGAAGCTCTTTGGCACACTCGAACAGCTCACATTCCTGCAACCACGCTACTCTTTGACTGCTGCAGGTCTGCCCAGTTTCTCACCCTGGTGACAGCCCCTGCCAGGGAGTGACTCCTTGAACTGTGCCTGGAAGGTAGTGTCAAAGTAGTCATGCAGAGTAGCTGTCAGACTCCACAGCATGATTGGCCAACCCTTACCATGATCTGTCAGCTCTTGCAGGGCATCACCTTTGATACCTGTGCCACTGGATACTTCATTATCAAAGTGTTATGACATAGTAGTGTGACTTTAAAAAGAAATATGCAGTTTGAAATTTCAGCTAAGTTTAAAAGTGATGCTTACATAAGGGCATATCACACATATATGCACTTATGTTTCATGTGTTCCCATTATTTTAAATATGTTACTGTGTTTTATTTGAAGTAGCATGCTTGTATTAAGTAGCATGCATTACATCTGGAGGTTCAAACCACTGACAATGCAACCCAACCACTCTCATCATCTGACAGAAAAAAGATTTATACTTAATTAAGTCCATCAAATATCAAACCCATGCTGATCTTTGTACTATAGTTTGTCACCACCAACAAAAATTAAGAGGCAGTGAACTGCGAAATAAAGATGAAATACCTAAATAAAGACTCATCAATATGCAATTTAAAATGCAATGCTGTTCAATACTCTAATCAAAATTAATAATGGTGCTGAGCTTGAGTGCTTTCTCCTGAGTGTGCATTGGCAGAGTAAAGATATACTCTATATATTTGAGGGAGGGTGGGTGGAGCTGGCTGGAGGTTTTGCAGAAAAGATGCACCTGGGCCTTCTTGCTGCAGGTGCAACATTAATACATATTGAGCGTTACTGCGTGGGTACTAGCTGTTGGGTGTAATTGCACCCATCCTCCCTTAGTAATTGTGTGGGTAATGAAGACACAGAGGAGCCACCGAAAACCATCTGTGCCGGTACAAGAGGGAGATTGTCCACTAGGATCTGCAGAGAGGGAGAGAGGGAGGGAGAGAGAAAGAGAGAGAGGGGGGAGATCTTTAGGTAAATCATGCTGCTGGATGGGTTTTTAGGTTTTTAGAAAGCTTTTCTGGTTGCAGATTCATTCCATAGTAGTTTTAGACTGGTGTATGCATATAAAGGGTCATGCACATGAGACAGAACATAAGAGCATGTGTGCAAATCTTGCTGAATGAGGGTATGCATTTGTTATATCTTCCTTCCAGGATGTGTGTGTGTGTGTGTGTGTGTGTGTGTGTGTGTGTGTGTGTGTGTGTGTGTGTGTGTGTGTGTGTGTGCAACCTCTGAAAACATATTTCAGTAAATGCAGATGGTGTGTGCAAAATGTACTGAAGCTCTCATCTACCCCTTCACCATGTCAACATGATAATTCAATTTAGAGGACAAACACAGGGCATGGGGCAATGAGAGAAACAGGGAGGTAGAGAGAGAGGGAGGGAAGAGATGAAGAGCAGAGAAATGTTATCATTATTCTTTCTGCATGTCTCCACCCACAGTCACTTATTCCCTTTATATTCTTTATCCACTTTTCCATAATATCGCCCATCTGGTGCACTTTTATACATACAGAGGCAAACAGAGACACAGAAGCGGATGGAGAAAGAACATAGTGGGTCAACATTAGAGAAAACACATTAGAAGGAGACCTCTACTCCCTTAAAATCATTAGGATCCCTTGGGAACAGGAGGACTGAAGAGCAGAAAGGAGAAGGAAAGAGAGAGAGAGTGAGACCCTGGGGAGGAGGTGGAATACATTACTGTCATCGCTGAAATGCATTTCAGAGAAACTGAGAACGAAGAAGTGCGTGTCAAGAGAACACAATAAATCGCCATGGTGACACGCTACAGAAACCTGGACGCAGCTAGTGCTGCCAGGTTTGACACCTATAGACATCATTGCTCCATATGTAATACAATAATGAAAGGAAACATTATACAATTTTTCACAGTACGCAGGCTGTAATCCCTGCAACCGCACTCTCCAGAAATGACGGGACTAGTCACACACATACCGTTTGATCGCTGCAGCCTTTCTCGGCCCCTTTAAAGTTGACCTCAAAGTAAGCTTTCAAGACAGTGCACTTTTTGATAATTGGTCTTCTTTTCATTCAACAATTATGTGCCTGTGAGAGTGTAAGTGCTTTCCTAAGCAGTAGTTATATTAGGCACATGGCATCAGAGCTCAGAAAGCTTTGATGAAAGAGAACAGGGTATGGTGGCATCTTTAAAGATCATCAGAATAGTGGACTTGCTTTCTGGTCTGAAAAATAAAGAGATAAAAATAGCAAAGGGAAGAGACAGAAAAAGAGATAGACAAAAAAGGAAATGCTGAAGAAAGAGAGGAAGGGAGAAAGGGACTGAGTGGGAGAGTGTGAAAGAGCTAGAGAGAGAGACAAAGAGAAAGAGAGGACTGAAGAAAGAGAGAGGAAGAGAGAAAATGAGAGAGAGAGAAAATGAGAGAGAGAGAGAGAGAGAGAGAGAGAGAGAGAGAGAGCACCTAACAGTAAAGGTAAGGGAACAAGGGATGTGGAAATTTTTTGAAAGAGGTTGGGTGGTTGAGGAGACTCCTACAGTTATGCATTTAAGGAGAGTGGATGAAGAGATTAACAAAGATGAAGGGAGAGCAGAATTACATGATAGAGTGGAGAGGGACAAAGGAGCAGTGTGCAATAGGGGAGAGAGATGGTGTTTTACTGCGAGGCATGAAAATGAAAAAAGGGAGAGATGGAGGGAGAGAACAATTTCATCCTGTGAGAGGGAGCATGGTGCAGTGACCGTGAAAGTGCTTAAATAAACACTGCAGGAGAGGAGAAGAGGGTGTGGGAGAAGGATGAGGTGGGGTGGGGTGGGGTAAGATAAAGAGATGAACCAGCAAATTGGGCCAGGAAATGGGGGAGGGGAGTTGTGGAGCTGTCACCAAGATGAAAACAAGGATAGAAAGAGAGGCAATTAAAACAAGGGAGAAATGGAGCTAGAAAGCAAAATGATGGCAAAGATAAACAAATGAAGAGCTTTTGATCTGATAATTTTCAAGAGTAGATGTATATTTGGTGAATCATTGTAAAGAATCACCATAAAGTTTATTAAAATTGAACTATGGAACTGAATGAAGGACAGCTTCTAAAAAAAAAGGTTCTCAAATTTTTTTTTTTTTAGCAATTTAATAAAGTTGACTCAAACAAGTGTAGTTTCAGCTAGAATTTATGAAGATGTTTTAGTCACTGTTGCATGATGGCTATAATAAAAATAAACTACCATCTCAACAGAATAAACTTATTTTTAAAAGCATTTGAAAACACAAAAACAATGTACCATTGATTCTATTGCTCTTGGATCTTTATCTTGGTAAAGTCTGGTAAATAAACTGAAAAAAAAGTTGTTCTTGTTACCTATATGTGCACATTTCAACAAACCCTCTCTGCTAGCATGCACACACACACACTGTCTGTGGTATATATGACTGTCTACTCAAAGTGCCAGTAGGTGTCTCTCTGTCTAGTGTGTGTGTTGAAGTATGAGAGGGTCATACCTAGTGGCACACATGGTTAAAGTCATAGATCAGGTACTTAGTGGCAGCCCTCACCCCACGAGAAGTGGACCAGAATGGAAGCAAACAAGGGAGATAGGGAAGAAGGGGGCAGGTGAGACAACAAGGTCACAGAGTAGAGTGCCACTGGCAGGTGAGCAGCTCAGACGGTGTGAATTGGAACAGCAGAAGGAAGGGAACGAACTCTGTGCCTGACCCCCTAAGCCTCCCAGCTGCAGCCACAAGCCACCATTACCTCTCTGCTTCAACATTACTTCCCGTCCCTCGACCATCTGCTCCACCACCACCACCACCACCACCACACCTCCTTTGCCATCAGTGTCACTCCCTTCCTCCCCTCCATCTCTCTTCTTCTGGCTCCAATTCACTGGCTCAAGACACAGAAGTCCATTCCATCTTATGATGGAGGAATAGCTTGCAAAGTGAGGAAGCACTGAAAAGCGAAAGCCTCTTGCTCTTTCCTTTCCAAAAGTCCTCTCACCCTGCGGTCCTTGCAATGGGAGTCATTATAATGCTATGGCACGGCCCAGAATCAGCTCTCTGGACACAGTAATGGATTTAACTCCCACTGACTAACAGGCTCAGTCCTATGATCTTTTGTGCTTAGTTCTGGCCTCAAAAATATATTAAAAAAAAACAAGCCCATCTGTACCATCAATTACCTGCAGAAAATCTAATTAATTATGCAGCATATTCAAGGGTCTAATAGGTATCACTGTATTTTTTAAATGTATTATGAGGCTAATATTCATGGAAAAACTGCACTCATCCAAGGTTAGATTTTGAATCATCTTTCAGAAGAAATAAATCACATAAACCTGCAAACAAGTTCAGTGTTTCAGGCACTTTGCTATATGTCTTGGTATTGGTCAATACTAGTGGAGCAATGTAGCATATACATATAAATATACATACAATACATATAAATACATATAAAATGTATTTATAGCAAACTGATTATTCCACTGAAAAGCTTTGAACATGATCATTTTAAAGTACTATACAACCATACATATACATACACATACACATAAACAAACATGTATACATTATAACGTGGAAAACACTTTTTGATGAAAGACTGATTTTTGTTATTTTCCCTGCTTGAGTGTTTCCACACAGCTTCAGCTTATGCAGAGTTGGGCTTACTTCTGCCCAGTCAGTACGGTCTCCAGCTATAGGCCTTAATTGGGTTTCAGTGTGTCTGAGGTTGTTATTTCAAGCTGAAAGATTTTTGCAGGGTTAAAATCTTTGGGAGACATTTGAGAATCAAATCTGTGTCCTAGTTATTAATTGCCTATGTCTACCCAAGGTCCACTCCTACAAGGCATTACTAATAAAGTAGATGGTAACCACACACACACACACACACACACACACACACACACACACACACACACACAATGTACAAATTTCACAGTGGAAAACAAATGTACAGGAAGAGACACTTTTCTGAGATTATTTGTCCTTTTTCAGCCTGTCTCATTAAACACCTTTTGGCACATAAACTTAGAAGCTTGCATGAGATTTGTTTGTGGTCTGTTCCCAAACATTGTTAGCATAGCCACATTGGCCCCTTGTTTCCCTTGTGTGTAAACCTGTTACTGCTTTCAAATAGCATCTGACTTCAGCTCAGTGGTCTAATGGAGCATTTCTGAGTCCCTGGTCCCTCAGCTGCTGCACCACAGGTCATAACAGTGAAATTGTCCCTGGATTTCACAAGGCAAAGCTACCAATAAACATTGCTCATATCCATGCAATAGCCTTGGTTTAAATTAGGGCTAGTCTGCTAGGTACAACAGCTGGCACTTAGCAAAATTAAAACAGATGTTAGCACTCCGCTGCCATTTCATTTTATGTGGCTATTTACAAGTCCTGAGTCAGGAGACAGAAGATTTATCTTTGATAACTTTTCATCTTTTATTATTTCCAGGTCAGGTGAACTGCCATGAGGTGTCATTGAAGCTAACGGATGCTCCAAGGTCAGAGACAGCAACTCCTCTCTTTGACAAAAACAGATGCTCGAGTCAAGACCCTTTCTCTCACCTGATGCAATTGCTTTGTTTTCCTTTTTTTTTTTTAAATAACATCCAGACAACCTTCTCACTACACTGGCTTTGCAGTTTGAATTGCATTTACTTTAAACAGGAACAAAGTCTTAAACCAGGACTGGACCTGCAAACTCACTCCATTGAGGTCAGTTGGGGATTTGCTTTATTTCCCATGTATTTTATGCAGCATTTTCAGGCTGCAGCTTTAGAGAGACTCAACACTTCTCTCACCTTTGATGAAACTAATGTCATGTATGGTGCTGAGGTTGGCAAAGTAGCACTTCACTTGATTAAAAGCTGGGTTACTCTATTCCCCACACATTCCTTGGCTTTGTTCTAGAACGCCATTTATAGTGTCTCAGTCTCGGTGGGAATAGTGCTTCAGTTTAATAAAACCAGGCTTTTTATAGTATACATATTAAGAAAATTAATCCTCTTCTTTAATAGCACTAATGTCCTCTGTAATTCCTGTGTAAACTTCAGTGTACAATAAATCAGATTTTTATAAGGTGTTAAACAAAATATACAACAATTACAAACATGCATTATAATTATATTTTTTTTTCAACATAACTACAGTGCAACAAAAGGATAAAACGCTTGACACTTACAGCAGTTTGTACTGTTTGTACTTGTATAAATTTACAGTAATTGAATTTCAGAGTACTCATGTCAGCATCTTGAATCATCAGTGTTTTTTCTATTCACATACGTAATTTAGGGTCCATCAATCCAATGGACAATTGGGTGTTCAACTGTCAATTGTGTGTCCAGTTTAACAAATAGACTTAAATAAAGTATGTGTGGGATGAGGGCAGGGATGAGGTAGGGGGACAGCTGCTCATGATCCAAAGCTTATAACCTCATCCAAGACATATGAAGTAGTTTCACACATAACCTCTATAAAATGTGGCAATTAACTTTTCCAGTAGAGATAGCCATCTCTGTTTCAGTACAGTAATAATGGAACTTTTATGACAGTTACCTCATAATGAGCCATCAAATTGCCAGAGATGAGATGTCAGCATTTAAAAAATAACCTGTGAGCTCCAGATGGAAAAGGCACTGTTGGTCATGGAAAAATGTGAAAGGTGTGCATGTGTGTGAAAACCTTTGGTGGCAGGGGCATGCATGGCTGCCAGTGGAACTGGCTCACTTGTCTTTGTTGATGATGGAACTGCTGACAGCGGCAGCAGGCTGAACTCTAATGCACAGAATGGTCCCAACTGTTCATGTCTGACCAAATATCTTAAACATCAGTGCATAGCTTGTCACTTTATAGTAATACAAACTGCTAAACTAAAAAAAAGAAAAGGAATTCTATTTACTATCCAAAAAATAGTAACCTCTTTAAACATGCTTTTCACTTAATTCAAGAATGAAGGAAAAATGGCCCCTAAACAAACAGGAACTGAAACCTACTGCCCTAACAGAGTACCACAATAGAAGGATATGTTTTGAAGGACTACTGTGGCAGTACAGCAGGACTTTTACCTTCAAATGAGGTGTTAGCAAAGGATTTACCTTTTGACCAAAAATAAATGACTATATGACTTTCATACTGTCAGCACTCATCTATCCAACCATGCTATTCATTCTTTCATTTCTCCACTGCTGAAACCTACTGATGTTACTACTACTTGAATTCTACTACTTGGACTGACTTTATATGCAGTTTATAATCCTACAAACTTTGGAACCTGTGCCTTTATCACATTTAAGTAATGGTTATTTGGAAGTAAACGGTCATTAGCTGTGGTTTCAATCTTTATACATTTCAATATCCCTAGATCGGGGGGGGGGGGGGGGGGGTGTTGCATCGCTATTAGCTTTGATGCTACAGCTCAAGAACCAGACGTTCTGTGTCCTTGGATCAGGCAACAGAGCACTTTGCTTTGATGTAGCTGGTAAGTTGTTTATGTTGTCAGGGCTGTTGTCGGGCTCTGTGCTGTGGTTTGCACAGTGTTAGTGGAAGCTAAAGGAGCAAAGGGTTAGCCAGGTTACACGTGATGTGAGGTCCAGTGCTTGTTAGTGTGCATCAGCACATAGAGCACACCATCAGGCAGCTTATGTGACACCGACCTCTGAGGCTTCATTTACATGCATATGCATTAGAGTGTATAGATGTATGTATGCATGGTGGATAAATGATTAGTTTTCCTGGGATAGGCTAAATTTACTAGCTAATATTTTTATATTTCTAAATAATTTTGTTATTTTTTCCATAAAGTGCATTATCACATGAACACTAACATTTACTCTGAAATTATAGAGTACAATGACTTTTTATAGTGATTTAGTCCATAATACAGAATAATGTTGAAATGAATTAATTCTTTTATCACTGTATCCAGCGTTCTGAATGGTGTAGGGTTGTTTGAATCAATACTTTTCAGCAGCTCTTGGATGAGATACAAAACCTTTGTAATTAATGAGAACTGTTCTAACCTGAAAATGAGATGGACTATAACTAACAGTAAACAGATGGATGGGAAAAGAGGGAAAAAGAGAGTGTGTGACAGAAAAAAAAGGTGAGAAGCCAGAAGAATTAAGAAGTCATTCCAGGAGATAAAGACATCAGCAAAGACCCAGAAGTTCCAACTATTCATTCATTAGCTATTAGCATATTCAAATACTCTCCTTGCTTCTGCTCCTTGTTTCTCCCCACACTCTCTCCTGTAGTAAACAACAAAAAGATGATTGATCTGGCAGTGTCCCTGATGGCTGCCGGCAGGCAAGCTGTATCACATGCTTGGTGGACGATAGCAGCAAGCTCCTTTGTCTTACAGTTCCATGGCTAAATGAGGCTGTTTATCAAAGCCCATGCTGCACTCCCCATTCAGTTAATTGAGCTGCATTCAACTGTCGAAGCACTGCAGTGCTCCACTGATGCCAATGTCTTGTTTATGTCATATCTAACTGACTCCTATCAATTCACTCCCTTCGTTGTGATTGATCTCCGATAGCAAGTCACCTGTACTGAGAGAGCAGAGGCCTGCCATTAGCAATTTTTCAAGATTAGGCCATCTTTTGGTAATCCATCAAGGAGGCTCATTTGCTTTGCAGTCTCCTTTTCTCTCTGCATTATTCTCTCTCTCCCCCCTCTATGGGTTTCTCCCAATCTATTTATTCCTGTCTCCCACTGCCTCCCAGATTCCCAATCATGCATTTGTCTCTGAGTTCTTTTAAAGCTCTTCTTTCTTCTCAAGTTCATGCTTGCCTCTTATGTCTTTCTCTCCTTCTCCTGAACTGTAACTAGGACATGATTAGGACAGAGGGTTCCTTTATGTCCCCCATTGTTGCTCTGTCCACATTCCTTCAGTCCTACATTCCTCCCATCTCCTCCATTGCCTGTCTGTCCTCCCTCTTACTCCCCTTCAGCATGCGAGGCCAATTAAAGTAGATCCCAGCTTCCCTCTGACTCGGCAGACATTTTCTCAAGGGCCTCTAATTAAACATGAACCATTGCTCTCTTTTTCTCTCTCTGCTTTCTCTCTCTCTCTCTCTCTCTCTCTCTCTCTCTCTCTCTCTCTCTCTCTCTGTCCTACAAGCTATGTCAAAACCTCTCTCTGTCTGGACCCACTCCTTTGATTCATGTATTTTCTTTTTACTTCCTTCCATTTCTTTATTTTTCTGACTACTATATGTGCAGTACATGAAAACTGGATGCGTTGCAGTCATTAGGAAATGTTCTGGATAGCCACTGATCAACTGTAAAAGATAGAGCCTCTAAGTAATCTTTGTTTAACATGCTTACACTGGATTATTTAGCCTGCTTCTCATACCAGTGCTCTCAGTAATGAGACTCCAACACCAGGACCAGGGATGGTATTGCTAATGTTGTTGCCATAGAAATGCATGGCAGACTGTTTTCTGAGAGGAAAAAAAAAAAAGAGTCAACCGGACCAGCCAAAAAGAAATCCCATGGTTTAAGGAAGCTAGAGAGAGCAGAATTCAAATATGAACAAAACAGGTGGAAGGGTATTACTGATATCTTAAGTGAGCTCTTATCATCTTACTTTACATAAACTTTATCAGAACCCCAGTTCCCCATGAAGCACAAACCAGCAACAACACTTTCACTGTTATAAAGGGTTTCTGACCTTACATGATGATTTTCAATTAACTTTCATGTGCTCACTTGGTAGATCAAAGTGCTGGTAATACCAAGATTGTAGGTCTGATTCCCAAGGAGCACTGTGATAAATATGTAAAATTGCTCTGGATAAAGGTGCCTGCCAAATGCTATAGAGGTTATGAACATGGGCACTGTGTATGTCTGCCCTTTCCAGCCATGAGCCAATTTTAACATATGGATTACATCAAGTCAAGCTCAATCCTCCATGCATATCTGTTCCTGTTCCATATTCCTGTTCCTTTGTCCCTGGCCTAGTCTATTTTGCGTTTTTGTTTACATCTTCCGTTTGTGCCTCCGGTCTTACCTCGTCGTTTGTCGTCTTTTGCTGTTTCTCCTTGGCCTCACTCCCCGCACTTTTTCCGTCCTCAGTCAGTTTCTGTTGGTTCTGCTCCCGCTTCCCCATTCACTCCTGCTGCTGCTGCTGGGGTTTGCTCCTGTTCCTGTCAATCCAGTTCCTTTGGTTCCTATGTCTATTCCTGCTTTTGCTCCTGGTTCTTGTCCTGTTCAGTCTTCTCCTGTTGCCCTGGTTTCTGTGTCTACTCCTGTGTCTGCTGCTGTTACCTTTGTTAACCTTCCCCATTTCTCCCCATTAGTATAATCTTCCTTGTTCCACATCTGTGGCTAATAAAATGTTCACCAGAGCCATTAAGTCTTCAGACCCTTCCTTCTTCATGCCAAAACTACAATGTCAACTCAGGAGCTTAAGCTATCTGACAAACTTGTGTAACCATTGCTCTAACTTTCTTTGTCAACATCTTCAAGTCATATAAAATTTGTTGTACACAATCAATATATAAAACACAAGAAATATAAACTGGTTGACCAACATGTTGGCTCGTAGTCATTGCGTTCCCAGGTTAAATGGATGGAACAGAATCAGCTTTCAAAGTTTTGTGGCAAAAACCCAAATATAACATTTTTGAACAAAGATTTCAAAACTCTGGAGAATTATTACTGCAGAGATTTTCTGGAAGTTTGGCTGGGACAGTCCAATTTTTCCAAATATATTACATCTATTTATCTCTGATTTACAATTCCTTTACAAATACATGAAGGCTCACATTTCTCCTTTTGCAACTATGCAACTGAAAACAATATATGCAAATATACAAAATATGATAGTGTGCCTCGCTTCTGATATGCCTTATTCCATATTATTATCCAAATTATATGGAAAGTCCCAATCCACAAGATGAAGTGATTGCTTCCTTAGGTTTGTGACATATGAAACCCTGCCTGCCTGAATCCATGTTTTAGACAGTCAAAACAATTATCTTTTTGAACAATTTCAGTCTGGTTTTCCCCCAAAACATAGTACAGAAACAATTCTGGTTAAGCTCACCAATGACCTTCATGCAGGTTATTTGGGTCAGCTTTCTAGTCTAAATCAACTTGACCTTAGTGCAGTCTTTGATACAATATCACATCAACTTCTTATGGATCATCTGGATAGTATTGGACTTGGTGGATGTATGTATTAGTGGTTTGCTTCCTACCTTGCACAAAGGACACAATTTGTACAAATTCAGAATTCAGAATCTCATCATGGTGTTCCACAGGGTTCAGTCTTATGGCCTCATTATTTACCTCATTCCTCTAAAAAGCAACTACTTAAAACTCAGTAGTAATTCTGTTACTGTTATGAACCCCTGTAACCACCCTCAGCCCCGCACAGCCATACCTACTCGCACACACCCCTGATCTGACTCACCAGAGTTCTAGTACACATCTGATTCTCATTCTCCTCATTACAGCCCCCCTTTATAAGCTTCCCTCCCCCATGATCTCATTGCAAAGTATTGCTAACCCTATGTGGCGTACTGAGTGTTTCAGAATCTTGTATGTCTTCCTGGTTATTGATTCCTGCCTGTTTTATAGACCTCGTCTACTGCCTGACCCTTGGACACCCCCTGGACGCTGCCCCATGTTTTGACCCTGGACCAATCTGACCGCGCTTACCTGCCTGATTCCACAGGTCTGTTTGATTTCTGAAAATAAAACCTCATGCATTTGGATCCTCTTCTGTGTGTGTGTGTGTGTGTGTGTGTGTGTGTGTGTGTGTGTGTGTGTGTGTGTGTGTGTGTGTGTGCAATCATAACAGTTGCGTCAGTAAGACTGAACTACTCTTCATGGGTTCTAAATATACATTTCCAAAGATTAATATTTGTTAACTCACTATTGCTGGAACAATTATACTTGTCTCCAGACAGGTTAAAAGCCTTGGAAGTATTTTGGGCAATACCATCTATTTTTTCAGTCATATAAGCAATGTCTCCCAGATTGCCTTTTTCCACTAGTGAAACATCCCAGAATACGTCCTGTTTTAACACACTGCTCACATTATGCACTGACAATTGCAGTACAATCCTGGTAGGCATCCCTAAACAAATTTACTTACCAACTTCAACTTCAGAATTCAGAATTCTGCAGCATGAATCATTACATATTCAGAATCTTCTGACCATGTTATACCTTTGCTCATTCGATTAAACTGGTTCAGTGTGTCACAACAGATTAAACTTAAAAAGCTTACTATTAATATTTAAAATTCTTCATAACCCTTCTCCTGTCAATCTCACAAATCTTCTTCAGACCTACACATCTTCCTGCTCTTTGTGGTTTTCATCAGCAGGTTTACTGACACTATCTGCCATCAACCATAGCATCGTTGGTGCCAGAGCTTTCTCTTATGTTGCTTCTAAACTTTGGAACTCAGTTCCCCCTCACATTTGTGTACTAGACTCATTTACAGAATTTAAAACTCTTTTTAAACTTGCTTGCTCATTTTAATAGTTACTTATTTTTATTTGATAGTACCAATATTACTGATGTTTTGATTTGTTTATTATATGTATATGTTTTATTTATGATTTTGTATAAGGTGAGCTTGAGTGTCATGAAAGGTGTCACTAAATAAAATGTATTATTATTATTATTATCGGTACACTGCCATTTCAAAGCCGAAATGTGCAGACATGGTACTGACTGCTTATTTGACTCATGATTTGTGTTCTAGCATATAAAAACACTGCATGAATATGTCAACAAGGTTAAAAACTTGACTTTCATTGAAGGGGATTTTTAATTATGCAAACTCAGATGTAACAATACGCTTATGCTACCCTTCACAAACTTTCATTCATCAAGCAAGACTAATCCTATTTTTTCCAGTCTGTCTAACTTTCTTTCTGTCTGTTTTTCATGCCTCACTGCTCCTTGAGTGGTATTAATCCTTCTACACTCTTGGTTTTGTCTCACTTCTTCTTCCTCTTGTTTTTATATGTCATTCCAAGAGCAAAACTAGTTTTGCGTTATTTACTCCTCATCTTATCCCCTCCCTCATTCCTCCTTCTTTCTCATTTGAAATTGGGAATAGTGGAAAAAGAACACCAGATTAATATTTATAAGAAGGTAACCTTTCATTATGTTCATTACTGCAACTGTGTTTTAGTAGTCCAAGAATTCAGAACTCCATAAAATTAGATAGGGTACAGGTAATGCATCACAAATAAAAGACTTCAGCCTCCTCACTTGGCCAAGGTAGGTAGTTCCAGATGTTGGATGCAGTTATTTCCACAACACCGAGGCCAGCAGTTTAGTTGTGCTTTTCAGACATTCTTACTATTAAATACTATTAAGACCTGACATTTCAACTTTTGATTTTGGAGATCCAATTATTGGTCAACCTTCCTGTCTTCACTCCTTTTCTCCTTAACTCTGGTTTCCACCTCTAATGCATGCCCTACTAAAACTCTCAGCCAGATTAGTATCTTGTAATAAAGGGCCATCATTGACCCATATCTCTGATAACTTGCAACAGCATGCAATCTAAAAAGCCAAGTAAAACTGAACTCACATTTTGTTGTCTAGGACATGGTCGGCTATAAAATATAAAACAATTTCAAAAATATAAATATATGAAATATAAAACAATTTCAAATCCACTGCAAATTGCTAAATATCCTCAAAGCCATGAGTGCCATGTAAAACATGTTTTTACAAATGTAGTGATATATGTTTTTAATTGGTCAAAATACAGCATCACCACAATTTAGAGACAATTATTAATTATCATTATAAATTAATTACTTAAGATTAATTAATATTAATTCAGCGTCACTTCAATTAAGAATCCTAACATGTATGCTGGCATTTAAACTGCTAGTTATAAATACTTTCTCTAAACAACAGCTTTAATTAATTAATGGTATATTTATTGGCTCATCAATATCAAAATGAGTTAGGCATTACATGGTATAGTAAATGTTGGACTAACTAAATGCTATAAGCATAATAACACCCCCCCCCCAACACACACACACACACACACACACACACACACACACTCACAAAAGAATAAAACCACAACACAACAAAGCCAGTGAACAAATTAAAGTAACCACAACTATTAAATAGAACCTAAAGGGGAATATGAAAATGTTAAACCATGACTCATGAAATGAAAGTGAGGTCCAAGACAACTCATCAGTGAACCAGACTATATTTGCTTAACCTAATTTTATGGTTGAATTATTATTATAGCAACAGATAGCAAACATGCATCAAAACAGACCATATAGATGAAGTAAGGGTCCTCCATGCTTGATGAGTTGAGTTTTGAGTTGAGGTCATAGTCTGCCCATGCCTTGAATTGGATCACGCTGGATAATCTTTGGAGCTCCAGGCTCATGCATAATCATTCCTAAGACCCGCTATATTCCGACGGAGTGTGGGGAACTCAATATTCCATCATGAGCCAGTTCTGTTTGGAACTGTCACTTCTGTAAGCTACTTTGGTGCTAACTAGGACTATTAACTGCTGGTCAAATAGAACTAATTCCAACTCTATCATTGCCGTGTATTTACTAAATGGCAAGTTAGACTTTACTGTGAATATGTGTAATGAGCAAAAATAAGACAAATATGAATAAAATGAGTGCTTAACCACACAAGCAAACAAATTAATAAAGAAAAGGAAAGTCTAAGTACTCAAGTTCTTCTTGCAAGAGGTTCTGGCCTTTTAAAGTTTGCACCTCTTTCAAACTCTCCAGAATTAGCCCAACCTCTACATTTCCTTTGTCTGAGTTTTCTCTCGAGTGTTGTTAACAGGGGTGTTGGTTTGACAGAAAAACACACATCAAAATAATGAATATTGACTTCCTTTGTCCCTGGTTGGATGGGTGCAGATTTTGAACCAAGGCATATTCCATGGGTTTATTAAAAATACAAGAAAACAAAAACATAAAATATAATACATAGAAGTACAAAAAGTCATACATTTTGTTTAATACCTGAGGCATTGTAAATCTTGTTCCCATAGTACATTATTACACAACATTATTAACATACTAATTCATCTGAGCACATCCATGATTAAAACAATATTCCTCATGTTCATTAACTAGTCTCATGAGGACATAACTTATTAATAACAACTGAGACACTTTCACGAAACTGTTTTTGTTGCTTTTGTCGTGTAGACACATGACATAATGAAAAGAAAAGACAAGAAACAGTTATAAGGAGAGCCAGACAACAATTTGATGGTTATACTAACTAATTAGTTATAACTCGGGATTATGATACAACTCTGTTTCTATGCATATTGACCCAAACTTCTTACTGTGATGATACATATATTCCACACCAGTCTAACCATACAGCGTGTCCCATGACAGTCACTGGGTGGCACTGCATGTCTATGGAAGAAAACAGTTAAAGCCACATCAAAGTTAATTCTGGAAACCAGAATTTTTCAGTGGGTAGAATTCAAGTGTGTGGTACAAAACTAAAGCTAAGTTTACCCTTATCTTAATGGAAAATTTAATTCCAAATGTATCTATATAGCACTTTTTACAACACATCACAAAGCAGCTTTACAGAAAAGGTTTATGTGGTCAGAGAAAGGGTAACAAAGAAGTGGATGGGGAAAAAAGTGGATGAATAAACATCAAACCTATTCAAAACATCAACCTATTCATATACTATTCATATTTATGTAATTTACATATTTTTTGGTTACTATAGGATGACAAAACTGTAAACTAAAATAGTAAAACTAATCAAAACTGCTGAGTAATATGGCTGCAGGTTCTTGATAGGGAATTTAGAGACTGAAATGATGTGAAATGTATGGCCTGTAGAAGCCTGGCCTTTCTTATCATTCTGTAAAATGTCACTCTCTATGTAGAAGCTAACTTAACCAGCTAACTACTATGAGTTAGTCAGACATTGTGGCATACCTGAAAAACTTCTGTAAAGGCTACTGTTCAATGAAAATCTTACAATAATTCAACATGGTTGGCCAACTCTATAAATCTGGAGATATATAGGAAAAAGGTATGTAGTATCTGTAAGAGGAACTATGATACCACTTCTCCACCAACAGTGATGGTGCTCATGCCAGAGCTGGAGCTGGTTCCTGCAGATTAGTGCTTTTAAGAGCACACCCACATTTTCACTCATTTGAGAGCCCAACAGAAGAAGTTAGAAGTTCTTTTGCAATTTTGCTTCTTTCTTTGAGGGCATATCCAACCATTTATAATCAGATTTTTCAGCATCTGTGCACAGACAAACACATAGACAAAGACAGACAAAGATGACTATGTCTATGACAAAGTCATAGACAAAGATTATGTGCAAGATGAAGGGCAAGTGCTTTGCTTTATCTGTTATTATCATATATAGTTATTGTGTAGCAAGTTATGGCTATTAGCAGTTGCAGTTTATTTCTCACAAATACAAAAAAACATTTTCGTAAATGACAAATCCCTTATTTCTTTCACATTACATATAGCCTTGCAACTCTTTCAATGGTGTGCAGCTTCCATTGAATGGGTACAACCATGAGTACAATATTGGTGGGATAAGATTATTCCTGGATTCATCTTGACACAGTTCATCCAAAATTTTAGTGTCTTGTGGGAGTCTTTTGATTACATTTTTGGCCTCCTGAGGTCTGAACTGGAAAAGAAAAAACACTAATTACAGATTATGTGTACAAGTATGAAAACAGGTTGCCATTGCCCTTTGGAAGCTAGCCACCAATAGCAAATAGAGGACTGTAAGTCACCTATTCACTGTAGGCGTAAGCTCATTTTTCAGTTGCACGCAGGAGTTCTGCCTGCAGATATTAAAGTTCTTCTTCCTGTACACATCACATTTCCTGATGCTGGTAGAGCTGGTAAGCTATTGTAATAGTCACTGGAGAGTACCTCAATGTGTAGATGAAATAACTGCAAACCACATACCAATAAATGAGCCTTAAGATTATCTATGTGATTACTTAATCACAAAAGGATGGCATTCAGTAATAGTACAAACAGTTCTGGATGGCAAAGGCCTCTTTGGAGATTTTTGTGCAGGCTTTCCAGAAAGTGTACATGATACAAGAGTAGTATGACATAAGACAGTCCTATGTATGGGAAATACATAGTGAAACAAAGTCAACATGTCTGGCCATCTCGTTTGACACTTCCTTATTGGAGTCCCATCTTAAAAAACTGGCTTGTGAAACCATTTGCCGATAAAGCCAAACTAACCTCACATAAGGAAAGATACAACTCCAGTGCAAGGGGAGTTGTAGAGATGGTATTTAGGAAGCTAAAATGATGATGGGGGTGTCTCTTAAAAAGGAATGACAGCATTCTGAAACAACAAAGAAGATAATGCTGACATGCTGTGTGCTTCACAGTATCTGTGAGGAGCATGGGAATCACTTCAGTGGGGACATTCCAGCCAGGGACAAGAACATGGAGCCACCTGTACAGGTATTACCTGAGCATGGACAACCAGAGGTGCAGAGGTATGACCTGTGCTAATGGACTACTTCCATAGGCACGAAGAGTGATTGCATTTTAAACACCAGTAGAGGTTTTTTTCTAATGTATCCAGAACCAACTTTGAACCACATTTCTACTGTCTTATTGCAAAGATATTTACATTTACATTTATGGCATTTAGCTCTTATCCACAGCAGCTTACAAAGGTGATAAATGTTCATTCTGGGGCTTAGTTATATTTTCAGTGATGACTTTACAACATTGTTTTAAATACTGCACATCTCATGGAACTAGCTTATATCTCACAGCATTTAGCTGATGTGTTTATCCAAAGCAATTTACATTTAAGACTGACTACAACTCAAGCAACTGAGGGTTAAGGGCCTTGTTTAGGGGCCCAACAGTGGCAGCTTGGGGAAATTTGAAATGGCAACCTTCTGATTAGTAGTCAAGTACCTTAACCACTCATCACAAACATCACAAAACACTGAAGCCGATGCGCCAGTGTGTGCATCAACTACCATGGGCTTAAACATTTCCCACTGTTTTCAGAATAACCAATAGACAGTGTCTGACAAAAATAAAAATGTATTTAGAAAATTGTATCATGTATGTGAAATTATTATATATACCACTAAATAAGTACCCATAAAAACCTTTTTTTCAGTGTTTTTGGGAAAGAAACTGTACATTAATATTAATTTAGAAAAATGTTGTAACACAGAAGTGAGCATAAGCACCAAATACCAGTAAATGGATTGACTAAGGTAAATTTTTACTAAGGTAAAAATCTGTTTTTTAAAAACCAGTGTCACACAAAAAATATTTAATTTAGAAATGGAATAGAATGGAAATTAACATAAACATCAAGTACCAGTAACTGTATTAACTAATGTAAATATAAGGATCTGTTTTTTTACTTCAATATTTTGAAGTAAACTAGTAACCAGTGTCGGACAAAGAATGTTTAATTTTGAAATATGTAACATGGCAGTAAATTGAAGTGCCAAGTGCAATAGTTTAATTTGCCCATGTAATAAATACTTTACTTGAACAGTGTTTAAGGTTTGTTTTCTTCTTCTTGTCTCTCCATAACAGCCAAGATTTGCCCCACAAGCCCCAGAAGAGTGGTTGTGGCCTCATCCATTTTGTTAAATATAGATATGTTCAGCTCCCTGCTGTTTTCAAGAAACTTTTCATCTTATCTTTCTAGATAATAAAGCAGTTTCCTTTTTCCTGTGAAAAATAATAGTAACAAATTTGATCAGACATAATTTATTAATTAATCTACACAACCTTATACACCATGTACAGTTGATTTACCCTGACTGATCCTGCAAGGTTGCTCTGAAGAGCACACCTCTGTGGTTGGTGCAACAGGGTCAGCACTACTGCATGAGAAAGCAAGGAAATCATGTTGATCTATGCTGTTTATTATTATTGTTTTTTAACAGGGAACATGCAGAGTAGTTATGTTAATGTCATCTATTCAAAAGAATGGTTCTAATTTCATTTAGCTCAAATGTGGCCAATGCACCAAAGTGTTTTTAATTTTTGTTTATGTTTATTTTTGTTTATTATGCTTATTATGTTTTTGCCTTGAGATAATTGCAAATAAATAATGAAAGCTGCTATGACACATTTATTGCCTACTGAAAAGGCATTTTTACATAGTGCTAATATTAAATAAACACAAAACGCCCTGTTAATATTAACACAAAACTCCCTGTCAATATTAACAACTGATTAACAACAAGTTACTTGCCTTTAGGCACGTTAGCACAGTATTTTTTTTAGGAAAAAAAAGATATTAACTTAAAAAAATTAGAGATGGTGTCTGACAATTTGCACATGTCCTTGAGCATTGCAGTTGATTTGCTGGTTTATGTCCTATAACAGAGCTCAGCACCATGAATTTCACACCATTTTTATTTTTCCAGCATCCAGCATGACTTTAAGACTTTAAGGCTTTTTCAGTCTATTTATAATTTGCTCGGAAGTTCTACTGAACCTGGCTTTAAGCATCTCCTCTTGTGTTTTATTACACACTTTGGCTTACCTTTGGGAGCTTTCCTGTTTATTTTTTATTTCTTGTGAAGACCAAATCACAGATAAGAAGTGTTTCTTCTGCAGACCAGTGTTTCATTATTACTGGTGCATTTCTTGTGCTTTCAGTTGTAAATGGTAGTATGGTGGGTAAACAACTTTATGAGGTGACACTAAGACCATAGATTCCAGATTTAAAAGATTATGGAGCCAGAATGGCACAATTGTTTATGGAAGAGAACCTGTGATTTTGTGATGGAAAAGCACAGCACCATTCTGGATTTTGGCACCAGCACCCTGCCAGTGGAAAAGTGCTATGAGAGTTATGCCTGTCTAAAAACTTGCCTACATCCTACATGCCACTGTTTTATCAACTGTATTTTGGATGTGTAGAAGAGTTACTCACGTTCTGCACTGCACTCCACCATCCTCTATACAAAAATATGGGTCCTGGCCCCAAATGAACAAGCCAAGGTAGCAGTTGCAAGGAAAAACTCCCTGACAACAAGAGGAAGAAAAGTTAATAACCTCTATGTGCACATCCAATTTGAATCTCATTTTTGAATGATTTGTACTGCTACACTTTAACGCTAGTTATCTGAAATTGTACATAAAGCACAATGATCATTCAGGATTCAAATTAAAGGAGACGCTTCAGGCAAGACATTCATTTACATCCAGGCATTTTGCCATACAGATAAAAATGTCAAAAAACAAAAAGCGCCTTTGGATGCTGAAGATGAATTTTCAGTCATGCTCTACATTTCCTGATTCACCAGGGTCTTGTCAGATAAAGTGAACAATTTTCAGCATATACATGAAGTTACTCAGAAGCTACAGAGTATTTTCCACTAGATGGAAAGACATCTCTAAAGTGTCCCAAAACCTCTCCAAATTCACAAAAACTCATCAGTCACTTTACATAAAGAGTGTGCAATTTATTTGCTAAAACATAACAATATTTGACAATTTACTAAAAGACAATATTAGCATCATTGATAATAGTTTCATTGCTAAAAGGCTAAAGGATATTAGCTTCATTGCTTTTAGCTTCATTGCTAATAGGCTCAAGGCTATGTAGATACCATGCCAATCCAGCAAGTGGCAGCAACATCAGCAATGCATAGAGCAAGCTTGCATCAAACAAAAGAAAGAGGGTGTGTCTAAAAGCATGCAGAATTCAGGTATTTTAAATACCTTGATCAACAGAACTTTGTTCTCTCTTTGGCTTTTTCTGCATCATGATTAGACCTAGAAGAGGGGCTCCATCATATCATTCTCTCTCTCAGGTTCTTTCTTCACTCAGCACCATGTGGGCAGTTAAAAGCAAACAGTTGAAATCATACTTCTTAATTTAACTAATCCAAGTAATGGTGGAATCTAAACTAATGTCTGTTCAACATTTCACCAAATTACTTTCAAGCAAGCTTGCTAAGGTGGTCCATTCCCTCTTGCTAAACTGTGGAGGAAAGTTATATTCCTGGATTTGAGTGCCTAGTACACCTGTACAACATTCTATTTTGTCAACAAGAAAACAGCAGTGGAAACTCTCTCTTAATTCTAGAGGAATTTTGTAAAAAAAAAAAAAAAAAGACAAGCTTGGATAATCACCCAGAATCATTAACACATGAGACTTTAACATGTGGGCAAAGTTGGACAGGGCAAAGGTTGAAATGCTGTTTTAATGGATAAATGTTTATTCCAGCCATCCTTGTTTATATATTCTTAAAATTGGTACACACTGGAAGTTGTTTCTCTTTGTTGATCTCTTGCTCTCTCTTTACTTAAAAAACATATGTATTATCATTTCACCTTCCCTAGACTCAGACACACTGATCTTATTGTTAGTTAGTAAAACTAGCACTAGCAAATTCTGATTCTGATTAGATTTGAATATATGTGACTGATTAATGAGAATGATCAATAACTGATGCATAGTAAATCATATGTATTGTAATGGATAAGTACAGCTACAAGTACAGCTACAGCAAAAAACACAAAAACACAAATGGTTCCTTTTGTCGTCCATTCTAAAAGTCACTGAACTGTCACTCACAGCTTCCAGCTCATAACTGCACCCAAACAACTCCATATAAACTTCAGCTAAAATAAGCCGCTTCCCTTCCATGATGTCCAAAAGTATTGGTCATCAAATAATTCACTAAAAATATAATCATGACTGCATCAGTTTCACCAAACAGTCTCACATGCATGTGCTCCAGCTTATCTATCTAGAGCACACAAGCATTGTATTGTTGTGCACATTGCGCTCCTTCACTCAGTGGGTGACCATACAAGGCAAATGAGCTGTCTATGTTTTCAGCCAAGCAAACTCCATTTGTTTAAAGTGCTGCCAATCAACCCAGGTGCATCTGGAAAACACTTGTGAAGTAATTTGATAGCCCCCTTCCTGCCTTCCCTAACACTTTGGTAATAGGTGGGAATGAGCATCACTCAAAGAAAACAGCTCTTTATGCCTCAATAGCAACCACTGAACCTAAGAGAGGAGGGTTTCAACTTTCTAGTAGTCTAGTTGTCAATGTGAAGCATGTATATAGTCAACTGGGACTACTTAACATTGGATTCATCTCTCAATGAGTTTTCTGCAACTTCTGTGTGTGACGTTTAACAGGTTAAGGAGGATGCGGGGACGAGGCACATTAAACAGAATATATGTTTTTAATCACAACCACAACTCAACACACACAAACACACTACATGGGTCAAACACCAACAATCTTGACAATATGACACAAGACTTATATATGCTCATGACAATTACACACAAGAAGGATCAGGTGCACAACACAAGAGGGCGTGGCAACACAGACACGCACACACAGACATGCACACACACACGCACACACTTGAGGGGGGGAGGGGCTGTACCGTGACAGAGCCCCCCCTCAAGGGCGACTCCCGGCGCGCCAGCCTATCGGGCTGCGGCCCTGAAACCAATGCCAAAAGGTGACGTCGGAGGACCACACAACCCGCCATGGGCCATCACGAGCAGGGTAGCGGGGGGAAGGACAGGGACCAAGACGATGACAGACACAGGGACGCACACACTAACGGGCATGGGCACAGACACAAAGGGGAACAAAGTGACCAGTACATTTAGCGTAACAGGGACAGGCACATGAACAACACCACACACATGCAATAGTCCAGGGAGGGGGGAAGGAACTCCAGCCAGTCCCCCAGTCGTCGGCTGGGTCAAAGACTGACTAGCCTGGTGGGAAGTGTCCCTGGCCTGCCTAGGTTGCGGCGACTGTCCTGGTTCTGGTACTGGTGCTGCTGCCTTTTTGCCTGCACGAGGCTTTGGCATAGGCACATACGGTCTGAAGCTCTTTGCCTCAAGTGGGGGAATGTCCATATCTGACAACGGTGCCTCCCTGCTAGGTGCCGGTGTTAGCCAGCTCGCACCTGGGCAGCATGCCCTGGGCGGTGCCTTGGGTGCTGGAGGCCCCTTGCTCTCTGAGCTTTTGGTGTTGCCGTGAAGGGAAGATCCCTATGAGGGTATTCTTCTACCTCCATAGGAGCTTCCTCCTCACAATCGGAACCCCTATCCGACTGCAGACAGACGTCATTGTACTCCTCTGTCTCCCCATAATGTGTGTCTCCCCTATGATTGTCCAGATAGGGGTCGTAGGACCCAGCAGAGTCCATCTCCGAGTATCGGTCCTCTTGGTCCAGCTGTTTTCTGCAGGATTCTGCACCGTCCGATCCCAGACCATACACAGGGCCACCTCAAAATCAATCAGTGGGTTCCTCCCTTCCAGTAGCTCCATGAAGCGAGGCCAGGATGAGGGAAAGTCTTACCGCTGGAATGTAGGGGTCCACAGAGTCTGACTCTGAGGACTGGAAATCTTTATACCAGTCCCGGTTGTCCACCGGGGTTCCGTATGACTCCCCTGCTTCCACACCTGGAGTTAGGAGGGTGCCCAAGCACACGGGAGACTTCGCTGCACATGCTGTGGGAGGGCGTTGACTTCCTTTCCTCCCCTTCTTCTTCTTGCCTTTCCCAGGCATCCTCATTCGGTTGGTGTTTCTGTGACATTTAATGGGTTAGGAAGATGCAAGGACGAGGCACGTAAACAGAACATACATTTTTAATGACAACCACAACTGAACACACACAAACACACTACATGGGTCAAACACCAACAACCTTGGCGACTGACAATTAGACACAACAAGGATCAGGTGCACAACACAAGAGGGCGTGGGAACACAGACATGCACACACAGACATGCACGCACACACGCACACGCACACTTGAGGGGGGGAAGGGCCATACCGTGACACTGTGTTTTTGGAAACATCCCAAAAGAGCTAGCCAGATCAGTAGCAATTTCATGGATCTCCATGCCGGCTGGGAGGAGATGTAGGCAAAAATTACCATTTTATCTGCTTCAGGAATGTTTGTTATTACCTTGGCTATGTACATTTATCTGCAGTATAATTCTAAGATAGCATTAGCACAGCTGCACTCAGTCATCTGTAAACAGCAAGATGCCCACTGTGATGGTACCTTCATCACAACATGTGATTTTTAACCAAATCGATTTAAAATCTGTGCTACATAACTTCCACAAACAAGTGCACTGTCCTACCAGAGGATCAAACACTCTGGATCAAGTGTACAGAAATGTCAAGGACATGGGATACAGATGGGATAGTCTGACCAATTGTCTCTATTCCTGACACCATCTTACAGACCTCTCATCCCTAAGACCAAACCCACAATAAAGTCAAAGAACTCTATGACTGCTTTGACTGGGATCTGTTTGAACAACAGGCGACCTAAAACACACAGGTGGACCTGGAGGAGTATACATCAAAAGTGGTGTGGATAATGTCAGAGTGTATTTGAAACCATGAGAAACCATGGATGACCAAAGAGGTACAAAAGCAACATGCAATGATGCTTTTAATCTGGGCATCCCACAACATAGTACTGCCTGGTCAAACCTGAAAAAAAGGTATAAATCAGGTCAAATGCATTTACAGACAACATTGAAGACCTCTTCTACAGTGCTGACACTAGAAACTAGAAGCATGTGGTATGGCATTAAATGTGCCACAGACTACAAGATCATCCCTAGCAGCCCCCACAATGACAACACACTGGTCAACAACCTCAATACTTTCTTCATTTATTTTGAAATAGGAAAGAAGAATTCCAGACACAGGAAAAGATCAGGTTTTTACACTGAGCACATGTGAAATATAGCACGTGCTGCACAGGCTCAGTCCATTCCATGGGAGAGGATGGAACTAGGCAGCCCTGATAGTTGCATATCGAAATGGACTATGTACAAACATCCTCACTGAATTATTGAGTAAAGATGAGGGTTTGGATCTAGAGAAATGCCTCGATCAGATGCTAATTACTCACTAAAAGGAACCCCAACAAACCCAAGTGCATCACTATACTGTCCATGTTCCAGCATTAATAGATTCCAGTGCAGAGGAGAAATTCATTCTTGCTCACCTCACAGAATAGGCACCACCACTGACATATTGAGGAAACCTATGTGACTGTCCACCTTGGATGAAAGGCCTGTAGGGAAAGGACTCATATCTGATAATGCAAATAGAAATCAGTGCTCTTTGGTCTTCCCTGGCTACAAAAACATATTCCCCAAATCTCCTGGCCTGCTCTAGAGATTCAGGCCTGGTGCCCTTATTGTTTTGATAATTACCTGATAAGCCCCTCTTTATCCTTACAATGTAGAACTATAGAAAGCCCTCAATCCGTATGTCATATTGACATACAGTATGATTATACTGAACTTATGGAATTTTCAAAAATATATATATATCACTCAACTTCCACCGCAACAACCTTATGATTGTGCAATTGACCTTATTGATAAACCCAACTCCCCAACTAAAGAATTTAACCCCTTATATGGGAAGATTAATGGGCTATGGAAATTTTCATCGAGGAGGCATTAGCTCAGGACTTCATTGGACCATCCAATTCTCCTGCAGCCCCTGTTTTCTGTTTTGTTTACAAGAAGGATGGTGGCCTTAGACCCAGCATAGACTATGGGTGTCTAAATTCCATTATTAAAAATACCCTGATTCCCTACCTTTAGTTCCAGTAGCTCTTGAACAGCTCAGTGGAGGCAAATAATTCACTAAGCTGGACCTGAGAAGCACTTATAACCTCATTCATATCAAGGAAGGGGACAAATGGAAAACTGTGTTTGTTACGTCCTCTGGCCACTATGCATTATGGCTAATGAAATACCCCTTCTGTGTTCCAGGCATTCAGCAATGATGTTTTAGGACATATGGTAAATTTTTTTGTCATTGCATTCATTGATGACTTTTTTTTTTCCACAGATATAAAAGGTCATGTCTATCAATATTCACCAGGTCCTAACCAGGCTATTAGAGCACCAATTGTATGTTACGGCTGAGAAATGCAAGTTTCACCTGCAGAGAGTATCCTTTCTGGGTTATGCTGGCGGCCAAGAAGGAGTAACCATGGATGATACCTTCAGTTTTTCTGTCATCCAATGGTCTATGCCAGTTTAAGTCAAAGACCACAGTCAATTCTTATGTTTTGCAAAAGAAGGTTCATCAGAAATTACAGAAGCATAGCAGCCCCTCTGACTACATTACTCAAAGGTGCTCCAAAGAGGCTGAAATAGAATGCCCAGGCTAAAGAAGCATTCGCATGTCCTTGTGATGTTACAAGTTTGTTCACTGAGCTGGGGTGTTTTAAGATTTGTTTCACAGATTACCCAAATGAGGGTGCACTATAAGAAAGCCAGTGAGCTGCCGAAATGACTCATGGTTACAACACGGATGACCTGATTGGCCAATGGGACAATCAACCTCTCTTTAAATACCTGTGTCACTTATGTGTCAATGCCCCATGGTGTCTTGGTCAGTAGTCACCACGTGCACCACGGTAGATGCAACTCTGTAGGGCCCTGAGTCTGTAGGCCTCTGAGTTTGCTAGGTTCATAGATAGAGCATTATCACTGAAAACCCAGGCGAGTGCGTCTCCACGATATTTTTATGTTGCACCCTTTCGGTCCTAGAAAATCAAGCTCATGAGAGGTGTAGGTAATAGGCCATAAAAATCTCTGAAAAAGAGTTGACACTCTAGTGGGTGCCATCTTGGTGGGCCTTGGAAGCAGGAGGCTCCGATCAGAGATCAGGGCTCAGAGAGGTATTTAGCCGACTGTAAGATTATTGGTTATTTTAGTACTATTGGCTACAAGGCTCTTCTGGGCAATACGTGTGTGTGTGTGTGTGTGTGTGTGTGTGTGTGTGTGTGTGTGTGTGTGTGTGTGTGTGTGTGTGTGTGTGTGTGTGTGTGTGTGTGTGTGTTCACAGTTATCTCAGGCTATTTAAATATGTCATGTGTCCTTCCTGTTTTAAGACCTGCATTGCCTCCTGGATTTTTTTGTGCTTGGCCCCACTCAGGTCTTTTTGCTTGCTCTCTATATACTGGTCTTGCCCTCTTCAGCTTTTCACTATTTTCTGCCTATTGACCACAACCTTGGATATTCCCAGGTATAATAAAGCTGCATTTGTCACTTCAAATCTGCGAGTGTCTGGACTACATCTATTGCATCACTCAAGCACAGAGCCTTGGGGGATGCCATATGTTTTTATCTGAGTGGATGATTCACTTCAGACTTGACATTGTTTTTTAACTTGAAAGCTCAGTACTGCTATATTTAGTTTCTGGAGTATAAAGTCATCACAGCAACATTTTCATAGTTTAGTCGGATACTATTTAAATTCTAGCTTTCAGACTTTTTTTCTTTATTATACCATTTATTATGTAATGTAGAGCAAAAACGTACACTAATTGTTCCATCATATTATCCAAGTCAATGGATTTAGTTAGAGAGCTAAAAGCAGAGATATCTGGATAGTTTTCAATAAAATTATAAGTTCTTTATGTTAAAATACACTTTACACTTTAGTAAGGGGATAAACATATATTATGACTATAGAATAATATATCTTAGCGACTCCAAAAGCTTTTTTCTGCTAATTGTCAGAATTTCAAATTATATCACATTTACAATCAAGCCTCAAGCTTTTATACATTTGGTAACAAAATGAAATGTATGCATGTCTACAGTATTTTTGCTAAGTAAATTTAAATGGCATTATTTGTCAGCACAAATTGTGAAATGATACAGGATAGTGTTGTCAACAATTCAGAAGCAGTTATCCTGAGCCCAGAGAGAAAGAGAGAAAGAGAGAAAGAAAGAAAGAAAGAAAGAAAGAAAGAAAGAAAGAAAGAAAGAAAGAAAGAAAGAAAGAAAGAAAGAAAGAAAGAAAGAGAAAAATGCAAATAATAATACAGGCTACTACAGTTAAATTTCAAAGTAGTGTTTCTCTCTATGTTAATTAAAATATGTTCCTAGTATATGGTGGCAACCAGATGCATTTACATAATGTTGTAGTCCATAAGAATAAAACCTTTTTAAGATTTTAAGATTCAGATATTCCAACCTTCCAACATTTATCTACTATATTTTTTTCACGTAATGCTTTCTCTTTTCTGTCTTGTATTCTGATCGACATGCACCAATTTCACCAAGTCAAATTCCTTGTATGTGGAAAAAGTGGCCAATAAACAAATTCCAATTCTAAAATGACTGCTTATTTCTTTAGTCTTTTCTTGTTTGTTAAGCTTTCATTAGGTTTTTATTTTGTTTGTTTTTGGTTTTTTGTAGGGCATTTAATACTTTTTTTTATATTCTTGGGAAACTTGTTTTAGATTTTAGAGATTTTAGGGAAACCTGTTGGAGTTATTTTGCAGTTTGTTTGATTTTGTTGAAGAATGGGTGCTATACATTATATATCTTTTAAAGCAGGCTTATTAATTCCCTGAATAACATAGGCATAATGACATGGAGTTTTTAGCCAGAACACGTTGAGACCTTAAAATATGCTTGGCTATCCCATCACTGATTTAATTATGTTAGAAATAAGCAGACCAATGTGACATTCCAGAAGTGCTAAGTATAAAATTGCATTCTTATTTTTACATTAAATTACAGGACAAGGCTTTATCAGCCATTATCATTGAGGTTATGACTATACAGGAGATGATGATATTGTATTTCCTATATATAGGACCTACAATCTCCAAAGATCACTCTGAAAGGAATTTTTCAAAAACATAAAAGGCATAAGGCATAAGTATGGCAAAGCCATACTGTGTCTGTATGTGTACACAGCGGCCTGGGGCTCACAGTCCTGGAGTGGACGCATCGGGAGCCGTGCCCCTTGGAAGGGAGTTCTGTCACAGGACGCTCCCCCCCACAAGTCACATGGTATGGCCTGCCACTTGCAGGGGGGTTCGCCCATGTTTGTAGCCACACCCCCATGAAGGCACGCACCTGTACGGGGTTAAGTGTTAGTGTGTGTCTGTCTATTTAAACCCCCGTCAGTGCGTGCCTCACCGTTGGTCATTGTTTGTTTGTTAGCGTCTGAATGTAATACCCGTTATCATGTTTGTCTAGCCTGTGTTAAATGTTAAAGGCGTTAGTGTTAAGTGTGTCTGTGTGCATCGTTAATGTTATTTGTGAGTGCCACTATCATCTATATGTTTTTGTGTCATTAAATGTTTCACTCCATCAAGAAAGTCTGTGCGTCCTGCTCCACGCCCTTCGGCACTTGGGCATTTGTTACAGAAGTTTAACTATTGCAGCTACACATATATCAATGAACAGCATAATCAGGATACTATTTTGGCCATATCTGCTTACGGGCAAGCTTTGTTCAAATCACTTTTAAAAGATTGGAATGTCTTCTGCCTCACTGTAGTCAACATGCTTTTCAAATTGTTCATAGAGTTACTTAATAATATATTTAGAAATCATACTTGCCCAGTTGTTCAAAAAAAATTGTATCATGATCTGAATGATCTGGATTTTGAAATCCCATATGTCGCTATCCAGGATCATATAATCCATTTGACCTTTGTGTTATTTTGTTCAAAGCAACATTGGATTAGATTACCGTGTTCCAGAGACACACCTTTCAATTGACCAAATCTGGATTACAAGTGCCCTAAATGGTGTTATATATCATGATGAAGGCTTCTAGGTACATAAAGAATAATAGGTAGACTGGCCAGCATGGGGCCACTTCAAGTGTGTTTATTTGAAGAGACATCACAATAAGACAAACACCCCCTTCAATTTTCAGTTTCTTTTAAACTATCAGACCCCTAGGCAAAAAAAAGGGGCCGAAAAGGGGCCAAACCCAAAATGAAATTTGATGGTCCTAACAGAAAATTAGGTTATTTTCAGAAAATTATTATTTTCAGTGCTAGAAGTAACCACTCAGTTAGTCAGTATGATGCAGGCTGGAAAATTGGATCACATCAACCTAGCTTTACTTGGACATTATTAGCTAGCTAGCTAGGTTATATTCATCTGGTTAACAAACAAGGTCTAGGTAATATGCTTTGCCTATACATGGCAGGAAAGTCATATATCAAGAGTCCTTATGTACAAACAGAATTAAAGTTCAGATAATGTTTGTAAGCCACGGTCTTGTTGTATTTACAGTGCTGTAGAGCACATATTTTTTCCACTTATGAGGGAAGCAACTGGTAGATTTGATTGGTATTATAAATAGTAAATAGTAAATATAAATAGTACTCAGTTATTTTGTATCATTTTGAACAGAGACTATTAAGCATATTTATTTATTCCAGTAGTCATTTCAAAGTTGTAGAATTTTGTCATATAATTTTTTTCTTTGGACATGTGGTCCTCCCCACACATCTTTGAAACCACTTTAAATTTCTTGCTGTGGTTCTGGCACACATTTCTTTTTCCTATTCCATGTCCTCCGGTGATCCCTCTATTCCCTACTATTCCCCTCTGTTCCTTTGTGTCCTCCGGCACTTCTCTGACAGGCCGTGGTGAGTAAAGTTGGATATGAGCCGCCTGTCAGTGTCTTCCCTCTGCTGGGGAATGGGGGATATTGAAGCTAGCCATGTAATTATTGCCTTATCTTAGCTATTCATGGAGCCCTCAACCATTGACAGCAAATGAACAGGCTCCAATTAAACAATTATCTTTTGAGGTGCTGCCTAATTCAGTCATTTGAGCAGCGTGAGAGGATGGAAGACTGCGTCACAGCCGGTGCCTGATAATTAAACACACAGGGATGTGGGATGAGACCTTTTAAGGCATTAGGAAAAAAGGATTAGAAGTAGACTGTGGGGGGGGGGGTAATCATGAAAAATGACAAATCTGTCAGCTGAGGTACTAAAGACAGGAGAAGCATGACCATTGCTCACATAGCCACCAATCCAAACAGAACGAGTGACTTTGTACAGATGTGGGCAAAAGCACTGCCTACTTTCAGGCACTATGCAACAGTTTTTCTCATGTTCCTTCTAGTATTTCTGGTTTGATGTTTAATGCTAGAAGGTGAGACTGAGAATGAGGGACAGCTATTAAACACCCATATACACACAGAAAGATCCCCTTTGGCCCCTGGCTCACTTTCTTACATTTCTTTGACAGTGGATTTCCAGAACATTAAATAGTACCATCATTTTTGTCCATTTTCATTGTTTCAGTCCCTCCACCCACCTCTCTTTTCTCTTTTGCTCTATCTCCCCTGCTGCAAGAAGCCATTAAAGCCATTTCTACTTTCTCCCTAATTGATGCCCCCCACTGAACCCCACCCCCTGTACAGCTCCAGTGTACTCTCTCTTTCTCTGAGTGCAGCTTGTAATAGTTACCCCTACACCACCACTGATGTGCTTTTCTACTTTTTTTCCAAAGAAAATGTGTGAACCTTTAGCTCTCTTCACTCCTCATCACTTTGTACCTTGCTGCTACACAGTCATCAACCCCCTGTCTTTCCTTCACTGGGCTCTTTTGTTGCTGGAGTGGTGGTTAGTTCAATAAGAGATATAGCTGTGATGTCAGCGGCTTTTACGATATTTCCTTCATTTGTGCTTCTCTTTCTGGCAAACATGAATGCATGCAAAAGAATAGTCTACTAATGCTTTAATGGGCAAATTGAGCATTAGAAAAGAAAACAAAAACAGGTTAAATAAAGAGAAAATGAGAAAACAGGGATAACGTCTCACCATGGATTTGACAATTGAATTACAGAGTAATTACAAGACAAAAATATCAATATCAGACAAAAATAACCAAAAAACCTTTGTTTGAGTATTCTGCCAACTGTGTAAAAAAACCAAAACATTTTGTACAGCATAGTAATTTATCTAGGTAGCTTGTCCATAACGTGATGTGGTTTGTGGGCATTGGTGGCCTGAGAGTTAAAGCCTCGGCCCTTGATTTCCAAAAGCTATGCATCAATGCTCCCTAGATTCCATCATTTAGATTATGGAGTTCCCTTAATATGCTGTCCTCAAAGATTTGCCTTCCTGACGTTCATGTGGAGAGCTGACTTTACATCCCATAGCTAGAGGATTCAAGCAATGTCCTTTCCCATGGACATAAAGCACTTTCAACCCCCTGAAGCATCCAGTCAGGTTTGTGCTACAGAAGGTTTCCTGCCCATCATTAAAATATTGCAGCATTAACTTCCAAGATATTTCCCCCTTTAAGCAAGTAATGTTTCTTTCTACAGCCTATTATGACTTGCTGCAGAGCTGTGCAAAGATGATGCAGCCAGCTCCATGAGAAGCATAAAAATACAAAAAAAGACAAAGTATCAAAGCAGATGTGCTACAGCACCCTTCACAGTTATTTAAAGAAAACTCTCAGTAAATTTCAAATAACATTAAAGACACTGTTTTTCCTGTCTCTTCATCCAACATGCAGGCTTTTTTGTGTGTGACGCTCCACTCAACACTCAGAGAGAAGAACAATATTTGGAAGCATGATTACTGCCCTAGAACAAGCAGGGGAGGGACAGCCAGTGAGCAGCAAAGGGGGAAGAGCACGTGCCAAGGTAGAGGTGATGACCAGAGTCAAACCAAGGCAGGCCATAACATCAACTTGATGCGGTGAAAATGATGAAGAGCTATATAAAATATATATCTGCATTTGAAGAAAGTTACAAGAACCATTACATATGCTTGAGTGATTATATGCATCCTTCTGGTCAGGTATTCATTATTTGCCATCCCATTGTGTTGAATTAACATGCAGTAGGCAGCCAATAGGCAGCCACTTCATGTTCACTATACACAATCATTGGTGGGGTTTTTTATTATTATAAAGTATATATATATATATATATATATATATATATATATATATATATATATATATATATATATATATATATATATATATATATATATGTTCAGCTTGGGGCATCTTCAGAATTGACAGCCACATAGCCCACAGCCACAAAAAGTCTTAATCTTTTTATAGTTGTATACATGTATACAAAGTACTGCCTAAAATAATTTGGTTTGGGTTGATGACAGCACCAATAGAATCAATAATTTTTAAATTTCTGGTTTGTCCATTATTTGTTGATTGAGTGTACATAGTAATGACCTATTAAATATTTATTATTATGGTGTTACCAGATACACATGTTGGAATTATTTAGTTTACTAGCATTTATCATTTATATCCCCAAGCATCTCTATACCTGTTGCTTGTTGCCTGATTTGTCACTATGATGCTCAACAGGTTGGTTACTTCTATTAATGCTAAAGATTCATTTACCAGTAAGATGGTTTAAGCCTAATTATTTGTTTCAGTCACTAATGTTGCAGAAGACTTTGCTGTGTTGGTAGGGGTTGTTGTGATTAAAGGACATTTGGCTGTGGGGAGGTATATTTGTTGAGAAGCAGTTGGCTGTGGGGTAGTTGCGGTTGAGGGGTATTTTGCAGTGGTGCACAGATATATGCTTAGGATGCATTGAGATTTGTTTCAGGTTTTTCAACATCAGACACCCTTACTTAGGCAAACCAACTGGGGTTAATCAGTCACCAACTTGTGCGCCAACAGCATTTGACCATAGATCTCCCATCCTGATCCAAAGCCATCTGGAGGATTTTGTAGCATCCTCCATGATGGAACTGATGGCTTTTCTGTTTGTAGCCCCAGCAATGCCAAGCAGTGTAAACAGTGAGCAGAGTGAATGGCCACCAAAGCCTGTAGACCTTAGTTCAGTTGGATTGCAATAAGCCTGCCACCTCCTAGTATGTTTCCTTTGCTTCTTCAAAATGGTCTTCCCAGGGGACTATGAAGTCTATCATGAGCAGCTGTTTTGAGGTTTCTGACAGTATCTCTGTGTCAACCTGCAACAATCTTGAGTGTGGCAAAGCAGGGCACAAGTGGGAAGATCAGTGATGTTTATTGTGGAAAAATCTGTAATTGTCAGCCATACTAGTCTGATGTCAGACAACCAGCAGTCAAGGTAACATAGCCATGAAACACCCTGAAAAAAAACAGTGGACAAATACAGGAACAAGGCAAATCAAAACTGAACAAAGCACAAAAAGGAAAAAATGGAAAAAATTTTCCAGTGCAGTACCAAACAGCAAGCTCTATAAAACATAATAATTCTAATAACTGACAACACAGACTAGCTAACATAGGGTTTAAATACACCCTGGAATAATACAGAAATGAGGAACAGCTGGGCACAGATAGGGATAGAGAAGGACAAAACTGGTTACCATGGGAACCACAACACCAGAGGAGGGGAACCATGACTTTTTATGTATTTATATTTGGAAGCCCAAGTCAACTCTCAACTACCAATCTCGTGCTGTGGTGAGTAGGACTGCTCTGTTCTGGGCAGGGGTTGAGACTATTCTTCAGGTTTTCAAGCAATCTTTCTGGAAGTCCACTAGTACCTGCTTATATTGATAACAATGGAGATGGTTTCTGACACAAATTTAATGTCCTATTCATGGCACCAACAACAGCAACATTTTCCCAAAACCTTTGGGAAGCTACTGCAGATATGCTCAAAAGTCTCTCTGCCAGGACCAAGGGGACATGGAGTGCCTCACTCTTTCTCAAAATATGGAGATTTGCTGGACTTTGGAAGGACATCATAGAACTGAGGCCATATAAGATCAAATCAGTAATTTTCCCACCAAAATTCTGATTTATAGATGCATCAGCATATTTGGAGGAACTATACGAAATGAGTTCTTAAATGTGAAATGTCAAAAAACAGTTTTCAAGTAGGATATATGATGAAATTTTGATTGCAGAGCTGTTTAAGAACAGTATCATGGGTGATCTACAAAATTCAGTTTAACATGTTGATTTTACAATCATTGCACACAAAAATTTAGAAAATGTTAAAGGACTTCATAAATGGGATGAACGTTGTTTTCAAGGAAACTATGCAGTGATATAAGACTTGCAGTTCTGTGTAGAAGCAATTTCAAAGGTGAATTAGACAATTACATTTTATACCTAAATTCAAGTTCTTTGTCAGGTTTAGGAAAGAGTGATTTGTTTCTTGGACATGCTCAGCAAAAATCTTGGACATGTTTAGGTAATTTTCCAAATTCTGGTTTTATAAATGTTTTACAACATTTAGAGGAAATCAGACACTTATTTTTCTGGAAATTGTCTGGTCAAAGTTCAAACCCAGACGTCTTTAGTCTTGTTGACATTGAGTACATTATTTTCTTGACACCAAAATCTACAGTTGTATCCAAAGGTTTTGAGACTGACACAAATTTTGGGTTTCACAAAGTTTACTTCCTCAGTTTTTTAGATCCTTTTGTCAGATGTTTATCTGTTTATTTTGTTTAAATGTTATATACATCCATTTTAAGCAAAGACTTAATATTTACAGTGTTGACCCTTCTTTTTTAAGATTTCTGCAATTCACTTTGACATGCTGGATATCAGCTTCTGGGCAAAATCTTGACTGATGGCAACCCATTCTTGCCTAATCAGTGCTTGGAATTGATCACAGTATGTTTTGATACCATTCCTTATTCATGGCATTGTTCTTAGGCAAATTTTTGAGCAAACCCACTCCCTTGGATAGTAAGCAAACCCACACATGAACAGTCTCTGAATGCTTCAATGTTGGCTTGACACATGACTCATGGTAGCGCTCACCTTTTCTTCTCCTGACAATCATTTGTCTAGATCTCCCAAACTTTAACTTTACCACAGTCCTCTGAAGTCCAATCCCTATACTTCCTGCAGAATGGCAGTCTGTCCTTGATGGGTTTTTTTTGGAGAGAAGTAGCTTCTTTGTTGCCTTTCTTGACACCAAGCCTTCACCTCACTGTGCATGCAGATCAACTCACACCTGCCTTTTGCCATTCCTGAGCAAGTTCTGCACTGGTGGTGATCCTATCCTGTAACTGTATCCTCTTTAGGAGATGGTCCTGGCACTTTCTTCACTTTCTTGGGCACCCTGAAGCCTTCTTCACTGCAGTTGAATCTCTCTCCTTGAAGTTCTTGATGGTTCAATAAATGGTTGCATTAAATCAGCTGCCTTGTTCTCATTAACACTTTCTCCTCAGCTATTGAGAAAATCAGTGAAATGATGTTAGCAGTCCATTTTGTGGCAGGGCTGAAATGCAGTGGCTGGAATGCAGTCATTTTGGTGATTAAGTTAATTTTCATTTCAAGCAATGACTTTGCAATTCATCTGATCATTCTTCACAAACTAGAGTTAATGCAAATGGCCACCATAAAAAACTGAACCAGCAAACTTTGTGAAAACCAAAATTTGTGCTAGTCTCAAAATCTTTGGCCATGACTGTACATAGGCTGCTTCATCATCATCTGCTCCAGTATCATTTCAGAATCCATATGTTTAATGATGTTGGAATTTTGAGTGGCTGTGCACACTGTGTACATAACCCTGGGGTGCTCCAGTGAGGAGGATGTGATACTGTCCATTCATTCCAACAGGGGTTGCATTTGGTGAGGAGCAGATAAATTCTCTAACAAGTTTCTGAAAGTGCTTGTTGATGATGGCTGTTAAAGCAACAGGTTTCCAGTAAGTTAAACATGTTACATTGGTGGTTTCAAACAATGGTTGCCAGTTTGAGACATGTTGGAACAACACAAAATGAGAAAGAGAGGTTGAAAATGTCAAGTCAGTTCCAGTCAAATTTATTTATATTTACATTTACATTTAAGGCATTTAGCAGATGCTCTTATCTAGAGCGACTTACAAAAGTTCTTTGTCATTTACTCATAGAATATATCCAAGTACAGTATAGTAGGTTAGAGTTAAACATACCAATGAACTAGAATACTGTAGAATACAGGGATGAATGCTGATACCTAGAAGTGCAAAATACATAAGGTCTATCTTAAACAATGATAAGTGCTATAAACAATAAGTGCTAGAGTTTGTTAAAAAACAAACAGTGCCCTACAATAAGTATTAAATTAGTCAGTCAATATGGGAGCAGTGTCAGTTGTGTCCTTTAAATATTCTGCAAATAGATGGGTCTTCAGTCTGCATTTGAAGACTGCAAGGGACTCTGCTGTCTGGACAGCAAGCAGGAGTTCATTCCACCATTTTGGCGCCAGGACAGAAAATATTCTCGATGCTTGTCATCTATGAGACCTGAAGTAAGGTATTTCAAGCCGAGCTGTAATTGAGGCTTGAGGTACTCAAGATATGGATCGAGCTTTGACCATTGTCCTCATGTATGAAGGGGCAGGTCCATTTAAGCTTTGTAGGCAAGCATCAAGGTTTTAAATCTGATGTGTGCAGCTAGGAGCCAATGAAGGAAGCGCAGCAGTGGAGTAACATGTGTGAACTTTGGAAGAGTGAAGACTAGTCGTGCTGCTGCATTCTGGACAAGTTGTGGAGGTTTGATGACTCTTAGAGGAAGACCAACAAGTAGTAAGTTGTAGTAGTCTAGCTTTGAGATCACAAGAGACTGCACAAGCACCTGGGTAGCTTCCTCTGAAAGAAAGGGTCGAATCCTTCGTATGTTACAAAGGAGGAATCTGCAGAACCGAGTTAGATTAGAAACATGAGTTGAGAATGACAACTGGTTGTCCAAAGTTACACCCAGGCTACGGCCAGCTTTGGATGGTGATACCAGGGAGTTCTCAAAGGAAACAGTGAGGTCATAGTAAGGGTTGGAAGTACCTGGGATGAACAGAAGCTCAGTTTTACTGGGGTGGAGCTTCAAGTGTTGGGCAATGTTAGTCCATGAGGTAATGTCAGTCAAGCATGCCGAGATACGTCTGGAGACCTGTGGAAAAGAAAGAAATAATTGAGTGTCATCGGCATAGCAGTCGTAGGCGAAACCATGAGAAGATATTATATCAACAAGAGAACGAGTATACAAAGAGAAGAGAAGGGGGCCCAATACTGAGTCTTGTGGAACACCACTGGAGAGTCTACATGGTTTGGATGTGGATCCACTCCATGTCAACTGATAGGACCATCCATCCAGATAGGACTGAAACCATCTCAAAGCAGAGCCAGTCACACCAAGCCTGGAAAGAACAGAGAGAAGAATGTTGTGGTTCACTGTGTCAAAGGCTGCTGAAAGGTCTGGAAGAATAAAAACAGATGACTGTTTGGCAGCTTTAGCAGCATGAAGATTCTCAGTCACCACCATGAGGGCAGTTTCTGTAGAATGTGCCAGTTTGTAGCCAGACTGTTTGGGATCATGCAGCTGGTTCTGGGTGAGAAAGAGACAATTGATTATTAACTGCTCATTCAAGGGCTTTTGAGAGGAAAGAGAGAAGTGATACCGGTCTGTAGTTGGTAACACTGGAGCTGTCAAGTGTGGCCTTCTTGAGGATTGGTATCACCCTGGCGGTTTTGAATGAAGTAGGCACGTATCCAGAAGATAAGGAGTTGTTGATGATGACAGATGAAAGTAAGCAGATCTCTTGCGATTGTCCAGAACAGAGCAGAAGGAATTGGATCCAGTGGACATGTAGCCGGATTGCTGGAGGTCAGGAAATGAAGAATTTCATCTGTGGAGAGAGGAGAAAAAGAAGTCAGAGAGTTGGATGTTGGGGAATGCACGTTGGTTGGAGGGGTGGAAACAGAGGAAAAGGACTGGTGGATTGCTGCAACCTTCTCCTCAAAGAAGGTGATAAAATCCTCCAGACTAAGATATGAGGAAGGAGGAGGAGGGGGAGGATTAAGGAGAGAAGAAAAAAATAGTGAAGAGCTTGCCTGGATCAGATGATGATGTTTCGAATTTCTCTCTGTAGTAGGATGACTTTGCAGATGTTACTTCCAATGAGAACTTGGAAAGGAGAGATTTCCTCCACCATCTCTCTGCAGTCCTTAGTTCTCTCCTGTGGCAAAGTGTTTCTGTTAGCCAGGGGGCAGGTTGGGAGGAGGTGGGTCTAGAGGAGAGAGGGCACAAAAGATTCATTGATGAGGAGAGTGTAGAAATGAAAGTATTTGTAACTGTATCCAAAGAGAGAGAGGATAGAGAGTCATGGTGAGGAAGGGTGGACAAAATGATAGAAGTAAGGGAAGAGGGAGTTATGGATTGCAGATTGTGACAGAGGAAGGAGAAACATGTTGGAGAGGACTGGATGGAAAGAGAAGGAAGGGAGAGAGAAAGTGAAGAAAGGATAGAAAGTGATGGTCCAAGAGGTGGAGGGGGTTGACTGTGATGTCCGATGTTGTGGTGGTATGGGTGAATATGAGGGCGGTAGATGACAATGATAAGCTGTTTGGTGGGGAAAGACACTGTAATGGCATGAAATTCAAAAGAGTAAATGGAAAGTGTAGAGAAGGAAAGTGGAGTGAAATGCCACTCTTGAGACATTAGTAAACCTGTGCCACCACCCCTGCCAAGATGCCTCGGAGAATGGGTAAATGAAAAGGCACAGGACAGGGCAACCAGAGTCACCGATTTCTCAGGGGTGATCCATGTTTCTGTCAGAGCCAGGAAGTGTAGGAAGTGGAGCGATGCTAATGCTGAGATGAAGTCAGCCTTCTGGACAGCAGATTGGCAGTTCCAGAGCCCTCCTGCCACCACGATATGTGATGGTGTGAAGCATTGTGAGTCAGTGAGGTTGCTTAGATTGTGACATTTATGATTGTGTTGAGGAGATCTGTGGGATATGTGGACAGGAAATGTGAAACACATTTCAGATGCTTGATTTGTGGATGTATGAGATAAAGGATTGAAATAATATGAGAAGATACTTAGCTGAGTTTGTGAAGTCCTGTAGGTGAGATGTAGATGAACTGATTGTGAGCACCACCAAACCTCCTCCAGATGTTGGAGCCATCCTAACTTAACTCAGTTCAATAAGTGCTGATCCTGCCTCTCTATTCACACCTATGGTCAGGGCGAAACTACACCTGTAGTGAGTAATTACCGCTACCAAGCAACTAACAACTAGGTTTAGACAACAAGCCTTGAATTTCACAGAATCAGAAGCATCAACAGATGCTGTAACAAAGCAGCTTTACAAATGTCTGTGTCCAAGCCTCCATTGAGCTAGGGCAACTGTGGCAAGGAAAAACTCCTTAGTGAATGAGGAAGAAACCTTGAGAGGAACCAAAACTCAAAGAGGGGGCCTATCCTCCTCTGGCCAAGGAGGGTCACCGCAATAGTAACAATAAAGAAAATAAGGAACAAAATATATAGTGAAAGAGATAAATAAGCAATTAATGTCTAGCCCAGTTTCTTAGAAGTCTTAGTCTGATCCCAATGGTGTGTATGTGTCTGAAACACATCCCGAACTAGAATGTCCATCAAGGACGAGAAGTAAATGGCTGGGGTGGAGTTGTGATGGGCTACAGCAGGGGACATCAGGGGGTGGTGGGAGTAACCATGGCAGCTGAGAGGTTTGGCCTGTTTTCCTCAGTACGCTTTCAGAAACACATGCTAGGACGGGATTGTGCGACTAACACTGGTGCTATAATATTAAAAAAAAAAACGTTGAAAGGTAGGATGTGTAAACCCCCCCCCCCCCACAAAACACCCAAAAATTGTAATATTATATTATAATATCACATGTCAGGTCATCCAACACAACCACTTTGACATCCTTAAAAGCACTCATAACAGGGAAGCAATGAGCACGGTAAATCAAGATGGAGACTCAGCGGTCTCTTTACAACTTCACAGCTCACCCCAAATGTCCCCTTTGGTAGACAGGAAAGTGAAGTTCAAAAATCCCTCAGTAAAACTCCAACAACAGTCAATAATATCCCAGGGTAAGAGGAAAAAAATCCTACTCTTTGAGGTGTATTTCCACTGCACAAAAGTGGAACTTTCCCCAAGTGAAGTCCTGATACTTCCGTGCATTCTAAAAAACCTCTCTCTTCTGGTTCCTGGGATTCCCTATTTCATTGTTAGTCTATTCGTGATCGTCCTGCCCATTGGATGATCAGTCCTAACTACAATCATTTGCTCCAGAAGGAACGAGCCCTGAACTAATGTACCACGCCTTTTCCTTATGGGGTATGCGCTCAACAGAAAACACGAGTACAAAAACAAAACAAAAAGGAAAAAGGTTGATACACATGTACACATTATTTATCATATGTAATGGTTACAACATCATAACATCAGGGGTAGGTGTACCTCAGCAGAAAGAGATAATATATAATTAGGCATTTCCAGTGAGGCGGGAGAGACGCCGCCCATCCTGATCCTGTTCCTGTTCCTGAACTTGAGCGATGCGGCCCGTCCAGATCCAATTCCTGTTCCCGGCATGAGAGACACCACCCGTCCTGATCTGGTTCCTGTTAGCAGCGTGAGAGACGCAGGCTGTCCTGATCTGGTTATTGTTCTCACCATGAGAGACGCCGCACATCCTGATCCGGTTCCTGTTCCTGGCATGAGGAATGCTGCCCATCCTGATCCAGTTCCTGTTCTCAGCATAGTGGATGCCGCCCATCCTGCTCCTGTTCCTGGCATAATGGATGCTGCCCATCCTGTTACCAGGTCTGTTCCTGTGGCTAAGCCTCTAGAACTGTCAGAACTGCCTCTGTTGGTCTCCCTGGTGATCCCGGACCCCTGCACCTGCCACTGATCGTTGCAGCCATGCCTCTGGAGCCACATCCACACCTCCAGACCAGCCAGTTCCTGGAGTGGAGTGGAAGAAGCCATTCCACAAGTCCCCATGCCAGGCCTGTCCCCGTGCCTGGTTCCAGGCCTGTCCCAATGGTTGCTCCTCGAAGCTCTCCTGTGCCCCAAAAGGCTGCCACTGCCATTTTGCCAGTCTCCTACCTGTCCTCAGACCTGCCTCCTGGCTCATGGGCTTCATGTTCCCTCCCTTCCACCACAACTTATGTCTTCTGCTGCCCCATTGCTTTTCCTTCTCCATTGACTGGTTTTGTTTTTGCTCCTGTTGTGTTGTCTCTCCCTGTGCCTGTTTCTGTGCCCATTTTATATTTTTGTTTTCCTCATCCAGTTGTGCCTCCAGTCATACCTCATTGTTTGTTGTCTTTTGTTGTGTCTCCTCGGCCTCCCTCCTGGCACTGTTGTCGTCCTCAGTCTGTTTCTATTGTGAGTGCTGTTCCTTCTCCTGCTTCCATGTCCACTCCTGATTCTTGTTCTGTTCTGTCTGCTCCTGTTGCCCCATTTTCTGTGTCCACTCCTGTTGTGTCTCCTGTTTCTGTGTCTGTTCCCTAGTCTGCTTCTGTTGGGTCTTCTGTTCCGGTGCCTGATCCTCATCATGTCCCATGTTCTGCACCTGATTCTGGCCTGTCTGTTCCTGTGTTTCATCTGGGTCCCGTCCCTGCACCTCATCTTGCCCATTCTGCTCCTGTTCCTGTCTTGTCCTAGTCCTTTTTTTAATTTTTGGTAGTTCTTGTTTTTGCGCGCCCCGGTGTTACAAACATTGCAGTGGGTACTGTCACGGTTAGTCCCGCCCATCTTCCATGTTCCATGGTTTCCCTGCCATATGTATTATTTTGTTTCCATTCCTTAGTTAATGGCTGTTTAGACTGTGTCTGAGTCTCTAACATTTACAGGAAGGTTATTCCATAATGTGGGAGGTTTATAAGAAAAGACTCTCCACCCTGTGGTAGAGTTTCTTATTCTTGCTACTAGTAGAGAGCCTGCACCTTTTGATCTAAGCAGAAGTGGTGGGCCATAATGCAGTAGGCATTACTGTGGTGGCAAGGACATTCAGTGCTTTGTAGGTCATAAATATTTTATAATCAATATGAAATTTTACTGGTAGCCAATGTAATTAGCTAAGATAGGAGTGATGTGATCACATTTTCTAGTTCTAGTAAGAACTCTGGCTGGTGCATTTTGAACTAGCTAGAACTTGTTTAGGAACTTAGTGGTACAGCCAAATAGAAAGGCATTACAGTAGTCCAATCTTGAAGTGATCAATGCATGGAATAGCTTTTCTACATCAAGTGAGGAGAGTATGTTCCTAATCTTTGCAATGTGTGAGGATCTAGCTGGGCCTAATAGAAGCACCTCTGTTTTGTCAGGATTAAATGAGAGAACGTTTCTGAACATCCAGTGTCTGATGTCTTTTATGCATTTCTCAATAATATTAAGATGAAATATGTCCTCTGGTTTGACTGAAACATGTAGCTGAGTATCGTCAGAGTAGCAGTGGAAACTAGCACAGAGTTTACATATAATGTCACCTAGAAGTAGCATATATATATAAACCAGGAAAGGGCTATTCTCCTAATCCCAACAACATTTTTGAGTATATCTAGTAAAATGTTGTGATCTATAGTGTCAAATGCTGCACTCAGATCAAGCAATATACGAGACATAACCCTGGTCAGAAGCCAACAACAGGTCATTATCTACTTTCATCAGTCTCTGTATTATGATGAGGCCTTAACCCTGACTGAAAGACTTGCATCTGGTTCCTATTCAGGTCTGAGCTTAGCTGCTGAGCTATAGCTTTTTCTAGGATCTTGGAAATAAATGGAAGGTTTGAGATCGGCCTGTAATTTGACAGCTGACATAGGACAAGGTTAGATTTTTTGATAACTGGTCTGATTGCTGCTAATTTTAATGATTTAGCTACATAGCCAATGTTCAATGAGGAATTTATTGATTTAGTAAAGGTTCAATTACTTCAGGTAGGATTTTGTTGAGAAAGTGTGTGAGCAGTGAATCTAGCAATCAAATGGAGGATTTTAAGTATAAGTTCAGAGATGTAAGTTCTGGCTCTAAATAGCTGCCTGATGTCACATTAATACTCTGAATGTTATCTCAAATGTGCTTAATTTTCTCATTGAAGGAATTTATAAACAAATCACTACCAAGTGATATTGTAATTTGAGCACTGGTGTCAGTTTTATTCCAAGTTAGTTGTGCAATTGTACTAAATAGAAATCTAAGATTATTTTTATTATTTTCTATAAAGGTTGAGAGATAATCTGTTTGAGCAGTAATAAGTGCTTTTCTATACTAGAGAAGGCTCTCCTTCTATGCTGTAACATTGAGTGGCAAGGAGGCAGATGTATGTGTGGAGAAAAGTGGGATTTATTAAGGGCAAATCCAAATTCAGAGTCATTAAAGCAGTCCAGGGTCATAGAGCCAACATAGATATTACAGGGATGCATGATAAACAAACACAAAGGCAAAACAAAGGCAAACAAGGGAAGCAGGCTATAACATAAGCTAGGAAACACGAAGGCTAGGATAACAAAACAGGCTAACAAATGAAGGCTTTGAAACAGACAGGCTTTCAAACTTCCACCAAACATAAATGCAACCATTCAAATACATTAACACAATGAATCAAACACATAAACGCATCAAACACACACATTCATATAAATGCAGCACAGGCGCTGGAGGCGTGTCCTTAGCCCCACCAGATATGCAGAGGTGCACATCTGCCCCAAATCCGAATGTGCTACTCCCTTTAATGGTCCTCCTTTTGCCAGCCACCCTAGGAGTGCTCCAGAGGCAGCCCAGCTCCTGGGCTTTGGGCGGGCCCATCCAGTATTCCTGGCATGTCCATGGAGGAGGAAGAACTTGGGCTTTTTTCCTCGCTATCCAGGGACCTAGCTGGCTCCACAAAACTGCCTTCACCACAGTCTCCGTGGAGTCCTTTGGCTCTCTGAGTTCCTGGCTCAGTAGCCCTAGCCCAAACTCCCTCCAGAGGGCCTTCCCCTCCTCTTCTAGAGTGGCTGTAAATGCTGGTCACAATCCTCTTCCTAATATCCAGGGATTCCAGCAGCAGTTTGGGACATGCCTAGGCCCATAAGGAAGTCCGTTTGCTGTAAAGAGAGTAGGTGTCCTATGGCAGTCCATTGTTCTGTAATAGCCCAAGTGCTGTGGTGCAAGGAGCAGGACGCTCAGACTCCCTTGACAGTAATAGACATTTATTGGGAAACATGGAAGACATGGGCACTCACATAAATGGTGAAAGCAGATAAAACATTCTGAACACAAACACTAACAAGCAAGGACATACATACTTATACATGTTCAATGACTGACAAACAGCACACAACAACATTGGTTTAAATACACACAAACAATACACACTAAACCATCTGCAGGTGTGCGCAAACACCAGAAGTGTGGCTACAAACAAGAACAATTACAATGAATTCCCACTGCATGCAGCAGGCCAAACCACATGACCAGTGGAAAAAGGAGCAGTCCGTGACAGTTACATTGCACATTTTTAAAGTGACTTTAGTAAGGCAATGTGCTGATACAAAAATCTAGCTTTTTAAAAATCTGTTCAAGAAATTAATCTCATGATTTTAAATGTATATCATAATTTTTACATTGTCCTATCTCTGTTAACTTATAATAGACCTGACTTCACTAATGATGAACTATCAGCATTAGTCAAAAGCCAGCAGGTCTACAAGGAGTGTAGTCTACTGTGCTTCATGGAAACATGGCCGCATGTAAATATACTAGAGAGTGTAACTGAATTACCTAGCGTCTCGCTAAGATGAGCAGACAGAGTGAAACAAAGTGGTGAGAAGAGGGGAAGAGGTATTGCTTTCTTTATTAACTCTAAATGGTGTAATCCTGGTCATGTGACTGTGAAGGAATCCATGTGCACTCTTGATATTGAACTTCCAGTGGTAGGTTTGAGACCGTATTATTTACTGCGGGAGTTATTGTACACCATTGTTGTAGTTGTTTACATCCCTCCATTGACTGTGGCAATGTCATTCACTCAGTCATCACAGGACTCAGACAGTGAGGCTAGGTCTCCACTTAAAACCTCTGTCACCAATCACACCTCTGCTGGAGTACCTGCTCTATGACCTATCGAAAACTATTCCTCCTCTCTTAGCAGATTTCTGACCCCTGAGGACAACCTCCTTGCTGCCAATAGTTCCGTTCATAACATCAATAACATAACACTTGATGAGAACAACTCACCACACTCATCATCTTTCTCATCATCTCTTCACCTATGACAAGGAATTCTTAGCTCCCTGCATACTCCCTCACCACCCAGCTATACCTTCAGCATCCTCCAGGTAAAGTGGGAGTTCTACAGGCTTCAGAGGAACAAAGCTTGTGGGCCTGACGACATCAACCCCCAGATGTTAAATATGTGTGCTGAGCAGCTGGCAGCTCCAGTACAGCTCATGTTCAATCTCTTTCTGGGGCTAAAGAAGGTACCTACACCATAGAAGACCTCATTCATCATTCCATTGCCCAAGAAGAGTCACTCAAGTGAACTTCACAACTACAGACTGGTGGTTCTTACCACACATTATGAAAACGTTCAAGAGGCTGGTTCATTGGCACATGAGTTTTCAGATGATCGACTTTCTGGACACACTGCAGTTTGCCTACTGGCCATACATCGGGGTGGATGCTGCTATCATCTTCATGATACATAAGGTCCTCTCTCACCTGGAGAAGCATGGAAGAGAAAGGTATATTCTTTGACTTCTCTAATGTTTTCAACACCATCCATCCCTGTCTCCTGAGAGAGAAACCGCTGGAGATGCATCTGCACCCTGACACCATGTCCTGCAACATGGACTACCTTACAGGTCAGCCAGAATATGTCTGATTGGATGGCTGTATCTCTGAGTCTGTGATCAGTAACAGCAGTGCACCTCAAGGAACCATGCTAGAATGGTTCCTCCTCGATATGGTTTCTGCCATCTCCAGAGGTTTTCTGATTACTACTCCATTGTTGGATGCATCACCTAGGATTGTGAGGAGAAGTATAGAGGTTTGAAGACATGGCAAATGTTCTAGTAACAGCTCTTTATTTGCAATAGTACCACCTTACAGGCACATATGCAGCAAATTAGCAGGCAGAAAAGGACCCAACTAACAGGGAAAACAGTGAAGGTGAACTAAAAATCATACATAATACATAAACAATAATAAAACAGAAACACTTATTCACTACAAAATTAAATGACTAAATAATCCAGTCACATATCAACAGTGACACAATAGTGAACCAATAGATTAAACATTAAACATTATTAACTGCAGGCAGGAACACAGCAACATGGGAAACTTAGCTTCCTGTCCTCTCTCTTTTTATGGCCAGTGGTGGATGCCACAATACTTTCAGACGATTGCTATGTATTGGATGTAATTGGATTGAACTTTTTAGACTGAAAAATCTGCATGTAAACATAGCCATTGATAATTACTTAGGCCCTGACCTTTTTGTGTATTATGTCCTGTTTGATTTTAACCCTGTTGCAGACAGATTATTTTGTTTGACCCACTTGCTGTTTATTCAGGGTTTTTTAACTTATATTTTTGATTGTAGAGATTATTAAAAATTACACAGTCCTGTATTTCAGGCTCATGTTATACACAGCTGTCTAGAAGACATCTCAAGAGCAGTCACTTGCAATGTAGTTATTAATCAATACATTTATCTCTGGTGGTGTCATATCAACGCCAGTCAAGACTGTCATGTCTGCCTTGTCTGGATCAATACTCATAGTTCTCTGCCTTATAACCTTTTTAAATCATATTGCTGCCATTTATATGGATAGAAACACTGGTAACACAGGACAGCTTGTGGTGCATAAAGCTAATAGCTTCAGTCAGCTGACTTAAAATATGCCTTGAAAATGAAGTATGACAGCAAAATGGTGGAAAAGGCCATTTAAAAATTACAGAATTTCAAATGTTTCAGTATTATTTTTCATCAGTATAGTAAGAGTAATATTTACATTAATATAATATTCAGCCCTAGAATTTGCATTTTGTCAAGTTTCTAGTAAAATCCATCACTTGACAATTCCTGATTATGAAAAAAAACATATTTCATAATTCACAATTCATAATGAATTTATTTCTTATTAAGTCCAACCTTATGGGCTGTGCTTGTATATAACACATTCCATTACACAAATGCAGCTAGCATGATACATAGTTAACACTACTATACTTATCTATTCACGGGCTTGTAAGAACACTGCAACTATGATGCAGTGCCTCACTCTTGGGTGTTTGGATAATATGAAAGCTAAGAATGATGGAGAAATATTTTAATGGTTTAAGTAACTACCTAGCCATCTATATTCAGCATTCATCCAGATATTTAAAAAATTACGAGTCTATGAGTAGAAAGGAAAAGTTCTAAATCACCTCACGCAAAGAGAGATCACAAAATAATTTTTCCAGTGCACCTATCTTATTACTAGGAGTCCCCATTTTGCTGCCTGTAATTATTTGTGAATAAGGAGGAGCTGGTATTGGAAAAGACTATGAATTTGCCAAGGTGCCAAGGCTCTGAATTTTTAAACAGATAAAAAGAATTAGTTAATGCAGATCTGAAGTGCAACTGGAGATTAAGAAACATAGCAGATGAAGAAAGTTTAAGGACTAGAGAGCATCATTTATTGGCTATGTGGACTGTATCAAAATGAATAAGAATCACTTTTTTATGTGCCCAAAGAAGGGCCTGGTATAGCAAGGAGCAAAGGAACATGGATGTGGTCTTTCTAGTTATTTACTTGTCTCATGTTTAGTCACATTGCATTTACAATTTCATTACAGTAGGACCTTCACAAAGAGCAGATATGTGGTTTATTTAACCAAGAGCAACCAAATGTACATGGACATTTGCAACTGTTGAAGAAGTAAATAACAGAAGTAAGTAAACAGTCTTCCTATTTAATGGTGATCTTAAAAGACATATATCTTCCTAGATTATCCTGTCATGTGTATAATCAATTCTGCACCCCTCTATTAATATCACAGTCCAGTTTGAGCTTCTCCAGTTGAAAATCTTAAATGTTAAACATTTTCATTATTTCTGCCTCAGTATCCCATAGTGTGGGGTGGGCACTTATTCTCTCATGTGGAACACAGTGTTAACATCAAGGACAAAAGTCAGTGAGATCTGATCTGAACAGAAGTTATCAGTCCTTATGGAAAAAGTTCTAAACATGGCAGTTAAATCCAAAATTAAATGATCCACAGAAATAGAGGACAAACCTTAGCTTTAGCAGAAGAATTGCTTTTTTTACTGTAAGACAGTTGAGAGTACTTCCTGAACTACTGGAAGTGAATCTCATCATGAATTGTGGTGGTATGAGTTGACTGTGTAATTGTTGGGCTAATTAATCTTTTCCAGCCTTTTCCTCTTATAATAGCCCTCATGGAGAAACCATTTTACATTACATGCAGTTGTATCCTTTGTGTTTGTGATTTTATTTATCTTTTGTGCTATTGTGATTGGTATTTTGTACATAAATGGTTGATTTAGCTAGCTTCAGGCCTGAAGGCTAGGATGCAAGCAGTTAAGCAGAATGAGGTTTTTAATAATAAACTGGGCAAACAAATCCAAAAGAGTTCAAACAACAGGGTCAAATAAGACACAGTTGAAGACAATGGTAGATGTCTTACAAAAAACTCCTTGTCCAATAACACTGAAACTAATTAATTCAATTTACTTAATCAATAGAATTGTTCATTTAAAAATTATTCAAGTTAATCCCTTTCTTTTCTTTCAGTGCGCCAGTTCAGTTTATACTATGCTTCCATGATGAAGCTATGTATTATGTCTATGTTTCATTACATATTCCACAGTTTCACAAGAAATAACAACATAAGTTTTGAAATTAATTATCTGCTTGTTGTTCTGCATATTATTTACATAATTCTTTTATCTTATTATAGAACTGAGTGAAAGAAGAATTCAGTGAAACCAAAACAAGTGCCAAGAAAACAGTTTGGGAGGAAAAAAACAAAGAAATGACAAGGAAAACAGTGTTGGAATATTACAGAACTATTTTCATAAATGAAAATCAGATGGCGTGAAGTGTCTGAGCTGAAGGTGCTAGGTTCGAGAGGACTGTCTTCCTGTATTCAATCCAAATAAGTCCAAGGTTTCATCATGAAGCAGCTGCATGTTGATGGCAAAATATTACCTAATCTGTCCATTTATTCTTACATGCTAAGTAATTTATTTCATAGTTTTTAATCTACCCATTACACACTATCCACTTCATTTTCAGTACCATCAGTTTTTATAATTTGTTTTGTGGATATTCATCTGGAAAAAGAGCCTTTCTGGTAAAAGATAGGTTGAGGCTTCCTCTAAAGTTGAGAGTCAATTGCCCGTCAAGCTAGCTAGCTTTACTCAGCCATCTTCTAATTATTTTAAAAATGGACCCTGTTATTGAAGCCTGTTGTGGCTATTTGTTTTGGGGGGGGGGGGGGGGGGGAGTTGTAAATCACCTCATTCAAGAGAGATCACAAAAGGATGGATCCTTCAGGTCCACCTAGTTTATCAGTAGTAAGTCTTGGTAAGTCCTGAGTGCAGTTGTTTCTGAATAGGGAGGAGTTGGAAAAACTGTGCTTGAGGTGCCAAGGCTCTGAATTTCTTAAATAGAAAGTGAGGATTAGTTATTGCAGATCTGAACTGGTGTTATACTGAGTACAAGTGTAGATAGTGAAAAACAGTATAAGTGGTAGAGTGTTTTTTTTGGTTTCTCAGTTATCAAGTAGATTACAGCTTGATTGACCAAATAGTTGATAGACTTGAGGACAAGACAGCAAATGTAGCTGACCAAAACAAATGAAACTATGACTGAAAAATAATTAATTAATTGACATCTGTGAAAAATGGTGGGTCCTTTGAGATAGAATTAGTGTTCTGATAGAAAAAAGATGCTGTTCCTGTGCTGAAGGAGGAATCAAAAGTCATGATAGAATCATGCAGTAGGGAATGATGATGCATTATAGAGAAGTTGTGAAATTAATGAGGGTAAGTATTTTTGCTGAGGTGCTCATTAAAGAAAAATGTTGGATTTTGCTAAATTGGAATTGTCAGCAAAATTATACAATATGAAGTCAAGAAAGGCTTTAAAAGAAGAATGCCAGTGTGGAAGGCTCCACACTATAAGAGAGAGGAGTACTGAGGCATTGGAAGCCAGAGGTTATAGGGAAATAGCAGGTACAGGAGACAGAGAGCAACACAACCCACAAACATACAGCATGCATCTTGGAAGATTTTGATTTAGTAAAGTAAAATTAGATAGCTTAAGTCAAACACATTCAAGCAACCTAGATAATGTTAATTATCCAAAGCCATTGCACATTTTTAAAGCCATTCTTCTCCCAATCTAGTCATTATATCAATTCCACCAACTAGCTAGCCTCCCTCTGTCATACAACAAATACCAAACATGGAGGGTGTGGCAAGCACATGCTTCCTCCAAGGCATAACACTAAGAGCTAAATCTTTTCAAATTGTTGTCTGTGCTACAACAGACTCTGAGGATGGCACTCACTGCCCTAGGTCAGCAAGCACAATCAGAGAATAATATTATCCATCCCACCCAGAGAGCAAACACTTTTTTCCCTTGGACTCCTGAACAAAGATGGCTGTGGCATCATCAGGACTTCAACCAACAAACTCCCTATGATGGCACATCACTGATTACCTAACATGGTCCTAAAAACAACATCATTACAATTAGCTAAGATAATAAATTAATTAATGAGATAGCTGGCCATATGAAATAATGATATATGCTATATGTGCAACCTAGCATGCTAATCTATTAACTACCTTGATGTACTAAAAATGTTATGACTTTCAACATAAGGAAAATTTTATTTATCCATGTTTATGACAAATATAAAAAATTGAATGAAATAACTACTTGGCAGAAAGCTGCATCACATCCAACTGCCATGTTTATTACTTTTTTTGAACCACATGTACCACAGAGTATTGTGGGATTGTACTGTAAATTGTAGAAATAAACTAGAAAAAAAATTATGCTGCTAAAATAAGATATCATAGGCAGCATATTTAGATTATTTAAGAACCAAGATAAGCTTGATGTCAAGGACATGCATTTGCTGATATAAAATGCTGGTCTGTTTATGCAGACAGCTCAATAAGTAAAGATACATACCCAATATATACATAAATATATACCCATTGATGCATGGACTCCATAAGATCTCTAAAGGTGTCCTGTGGTGTCTGGCACCAAGCCATTAGTAGCAAATCCTTGAAGTCCTGTAAGTTGTGAGGTGAGGCCTCCATGCATCAAACACATCCCACAGATGCACAATTTAATTGAGATCTGGAGATTTGGAGACCAAGTCAATACCTTGCATTCTTTATTATATTCTTCCAACTGTTCCTGAACAATTTATTGCAGTGTGGTAGGCACATTATCCTGCTGAAACAGGCCACTGCCATTAGAGGACACCATTGCCATGAGAATGTGTACTTGAACTGCAACGATGTTTAGGTAGATGGTACAAGTCAAAGTTTAGGTAGGTAGTGCATGTCATCTACATGAATGCCAGGACCCAAGGTTTCCCAGGAAAACATTTATCAGAAAATCACACTGCCTCTGCTGGCATGCTTTCTTTCCACATTAAATCCTGGTGCCATTCTCTTCTCCAAGTAAGTGAGACACACGCAGCAGGCCATCAACATGATGTAAAAAAAACCATGCATCATCAGCCCAGGCCATCTTCTTCTGTCGATCCATGGTCCAGTTCTGATGCTCACATACCCATTGTAAGCACTTTCAGCAGTGGACTGTGGTCAGCATGGGAACTCAACATGGACAGGTTTGCGACTACGCAGCAAGCTACAATGTACTGTGTGCTTTGACACCTTTCTATCAATAACTTTTTCAGGAATTTGTACTACAGTAGTGCTTCAGTAGGATTAGACTAGATGGGCTAGCCTTAACTCCTCACTTAATTCCTTAACTCCTGGTGGTTGGTGGTCAAGTTTATATATTAAGCACTAGGACAGGGACAAAATATGCAAAGTGAGTGGCATGGCATGTCCCCTACAGGGGGAAAAGTCAAGATAAGATTCTTTTAAAAGGAAAAAAGCTGACTTAAGAACATAATCTAGAGAAAATTACCATTTTTTAAATGGAGGTGGATAAAGGTTTTTACCTAATTGTTAACACCAGATGGTCAGGTGGTATGTAGAGGATTCCATCTTTGCGCTCAAGTTTTCTAAATAGAATTTTATACTTTTTTAAAACTATCTGAATAAACACAATATTTGACATTTTAACACATAATTATTTAAACAAATACTTAAATAAATAATGTTCATGAAAAGCAAATGAAAAAAGCAAACAAACACTTCCACACATTGCCACACATCCCTATATTAAAAGAATATTACTAAATTAACTAGAATGAAAATTGCATGTCATCAAACCTAGCTTTTATCCACTTTGGATTGCAGTTGGTTGCTTCTGGGTTGAAGTGGAGGCATGGCCAGCAGAATAGTTGGTTTTCAATGAGGGTTACAATTAGCCACAGATACTTGTCATACCATGACTGGTGAAAGCCTCAGTTACAAGGCCATGTTCTTGTTGCAGCGTAATTTTGTGCTTTGGTGTCTGCTCTGCTTTTATCATCAACTATCCCACATAACCAAGGGACGAATGGAATGAATGGAATAGAATCCTGTCCACCGCAGCTAGAAGCTGTCTCCGTGTTTCAAGATAGCTATATAGCTAGTTGCTAATGTTAGCTGGACTAAGTAGCTAGTAGCATACATGTTAGCAACCAAATAATAAACCAATAACTTTTTGTAGCAAAAATGAACAAATTCTCTGACTTTATAATATAAAAAGTATTTACAATATTTACAAAATGCCACACTCCATTAAAGCCAAAAAAGAAACAAATGAAAACTCTCAAAATCCATTCAAACTGCTCCCTCTATGTTGATGTGACTGAGTAACTTTTCCTATTAACTGTGTATATAACTTTTGCTTGGATTATATATAACTCCCTCTTGTTCGACTGTTTATCATCTTAGAACTTGAATGCACATGAAAACATGGTTAACAGTGCTTACAAATTGGGGGGTCTAAGGTTTCCACTGGCTTTAAAAAAAGTATTAAATGTACTTTATTGAAGTAAATGGGACAATATACTTTATCCATTTTCCCCATTTAAGCAAATCTCTATTTTGCTTAATGCAGTTATTTTTTCTAGCAATAGGGTGTGCTGTTTTGGTATTTACGGTATTTCATAAATAGAAGATTACTATGAAGATTATGAAAAATTTCTTTTTTTTAATTATATTTTTAGAAAGCAGTGCTCAAATTGCTTAAATGGACAAGCCGCCACTTATTTTCACATGCATCAGTGAGAGCGCATGACCCTGTCGTCGGTTCACTGTTTGTCCTTCCTTGTACCATTTTTGGTATGTACTAAACTGCATACTAAGACCTGCCATGCTCCAACTCAGTGTCTTGGAGATGCTCCAACTCAGTGTCATTCTAATGAGATAATCAGTGTTATTGATTTCATCTGTCAGTGTTTTTAGTGTTCTGGTTGATTGGTGTGCATATGCAGCAGCCATTGGCATGTGCATGCAGTACAGCAAGGTGTTGTACTGGTTCCCAGTTAAATTTGGAATAGATTCTGAAATACTCTTGTTGATGTATAAAGCTCAAAATGGTCTGGCCCCACAGCATTTCAGTGAACCCACTGTATGCTATAATCTGCCTTGTCTATTGTGGTGTCAAAATGTAGAGTTTGTCTTAGTTCCTAGAATTATTAAGATTACAGCCAGGAGATGAGTTGTCTCCTATAGAGCCCCTCAGTTATAGAAAAGCCATCTAGCTGTAATTCTAGCTGCCACAGTGCATGCAGAACCTGGTCCTAGAACTGGACGCTGTCACCATTTGATGATGCCAACATGGGATTAGACCTGCTCATCAGTGACAAAGCCTCCAAGATGATGCTAAAATCCATTGTGTTTATGCCATTTTGCACTGCTAGTTGTAGTATGATGAGGATGCCAGCTATATCGGCATATTGGGATGACTGTGTGCCTAGGATCCAGGGGTATGTCATTAATCCAAACTCTGCATACTCCTGCTTGGAGCTGAGTTTTTTGGTGGTATAAGGAGCAGACATCTACATAGGCAGTGACCCAGCCTTTGCAGATGCTTGGGTACTAGTGGTGATGCCAGTGCCAGTGGCATCTGTTTTTGGACGGGCATAGTTCCAGTCAGAACATCAGTCTCACTGCTTTGGCAGGGTGCCAGCCCTGTGCCAGTTATTTTGTGTGCAACACACTTCTAAGTCAAAGCTCTGTAGCCAGGCAGCTGCTGGCTGTAGAGGAATACCACTGGTTGGTGCTGAGTTTCAGTTATCACTTTCTGACTGCACAGGTAATTTGAGAAGTATCCTCCTCCATCCCTGGCTTATTTCTAGTACCAAAATAGGCCTGGCAGAGATGAGAACAATACTGTGGATTCGTCTGCCTTTGCTGTTTTACTACCAGTGCTGCTGTTAGGCCTAACTGAGACAGATGGTTGGAGAATTCCTCCTCCAGTGCCTGACAAACCACTTCATAGCTGGCCCTGACATAAGCAGGTTGTCACTCAATGAAACTACTGGCTTCCTGGTCAAAACTCTTGATCAGGTAAATTTAATCATCCACTGTCGCAGTGGGAAATTTCCTAAGATAGTAGTTAATGTCTCTATGATAAATGCTTACATCATTAGAACATCTGGCTTTGGTTTGAAGTGAGTGATGTTTCATGCTATCTTATCCAAGTCCCTATCAGAGGGACCCTTAAGGAGTGAATGGTGTCTATAGAGGAAATAGATGGAGGGGGCCCAGGGTCTAGAGGGTCATTGTGAGCTTTGATGGCCTGGGACAAAAGTAGAGGTTCTAGGGTATTGGCTCTCAACAAAGGTGGCAAGATGGGTTCTATTTTGATGCTCCTAGGGACCGGCACCTTTACCTGGCCTAACCGGTGAGGGTTTTTCCATTACCTGGGGTGAAGACCTATCTCTAGGTGGAGGTGAAGTTCTCTGTTGATGTCAGTCAGATTTCTCTCAGAGGGTAAACATGGTCATGGAGATTCTGTTATTACTTTCTATCTTACATTGCTGTTGCCAAGACACACTTATCTCATTTTGCCCTGGCTAATTCTTCCTCTGTATTTTCCTTCTGTTCAATTTTAGACTGAGCCCAACTCAGGAGCCCCCTAGCATCATGGATCTCCTGTTCTAACTCCACTATTTGATGTTCTAGATGTGCTTTTTGCACCTCCTGCCAGTGATTTAACTGATTAGCAATTAAGATCTTATTTTGGAGTTGGTCCTGTTCTTTGTGGGAGGTTCGGAGTTGTCATGGTTATGATGACAATTTTAGCTAATACCTCAGATAGTTCCCAGCGTTTAAGGACACATGGCAACCCACAGTCAGATATGAGAGAGGGAAGGTCAACGGGTGTAGCTTTTTGGACTATTTCTGGGGTCAGTTCCTTGACTAGATTGAATAGCGTGGTCTCAAGGTCCCCAATTGGGTTGCCTACACTAGGAGTGCAGGAATGACTTTCACTATTCATGTTGTGTAAGGTTGGTCAAGTACACGGTACACAGATCTTTGCCTCTGTCAGTTTAGAGATTATTAAAAATTAATATTGAAAATGTGTCAATTAGTGAAGGTGATGTCCTGTGCTGTAGCATGCTCTGGTCCCATCCCAATGCAGAGAGGCAATATAACATACAGCCTGTTATCTTCGCTGAAGTGCTAGATGTCCAAGTGGTGCTCACAAAACAATGTGGGCTATATAGATAATTGTAACACATTTGAGGATAAGCCTGACCTTTTAGTGTGGGATGGTATCCATCCTGCTAGGGAGGGCACTGCTCTCCTTTCCTGTAACATAATCCATAGCCTCATGACAGACCTAGTTAATCTATGATAATCTAGATTGGAGGCCAGGCAGCAAACAAAGAGGCTAAGATGATGCTGGCAAGATGGTGCCGGTGAGGTCATCTGCCATTGCAACTGCTCTGACCACACTTTACAATTTTTGTACTCTTTGCACTCTTTTCGCTTTCACTTTTAAAACCCTTCACTTTGCACCACGATGCATATCACATACAGCAGAGATGCTCTTATTTCTATTAGTCTACACAACACTCACCTCAAACCGTTTCTAACCCTGGATCCAAGCTGGCCAAATGAGATCCTAAAAGAGAACAAAGGATGTGATGCAAGGAAAAGGCCTCGAGGGAAGCAAGCCGGCATCAGGAACAGGCTGAGGGCTCGAGCACACTGAGCTCGGAGTGCACAGGGCAGTGAGAGAGGCGAAGTGGTGCTACAGGAAGAAACTAGTCACAGTTCCGGCAGAGTGGATCTAGATGCCTGTGGCAGGGAATATGGATGATCACGGACTACAGGAGCCCATCCAGGGACTGATGAGTGCAGATGTGTCTCTGGCGAAGGAGCTAAATACATTCTTTGCTCGCTTCAAGGCTGCATCTAGCAGCACTAATGCTAACAGCGCTAGTGCTAACAATGCAAAAGGTGCTATCAGTGCAGCCAACAGTGCAAGTGCAGAGCCCATCAGAGGACGGCGCCCTCTCATCATGGAGAGTGACAAGAGGAGAGTGTTTAAAAGTGTGAATACCAGGAAGGTGGTGGGACCAGACAGCATCTGCGGGAGAGTACTCAAAGCCTGCACACACCAGCTAGCCCCAGTATTCACTGACATCTTTAACCTCTCCCTGACACACAGTATCATCCCATCCTGCTTCAAACGGTCCACCATCAACCCTGTACCGAGGACACCTTGACTTTCCTGTCTCAATGACTACTGCCCTGTTGCCCTCACATCGGTTGTGATGTGCTTTGAAAAGATGGTCAGAGACTTAATCACCTCTTCATTGCCAGCCTCCAGCGACCCACTGCAGTTTGCATACTGCCACAATGGCTCCACTGATGATGCAATTGTACATCTGCTCCACAACACACTGACCCACCTGGACAAAGAGTGGGGTAATTATGTTAAAATGATATTTGTCGACTACAGTTCAGCATTTAACACTATCATCCCCTCCAGATTTACTACCAAGTTGGAGGATCTGCATCCATCCCTGTGTGACTGGATCTTCAACTTTCTTACAGACAGATCATAATCAGTATGGCTGGGCAACTGTGTCTCATCTACCCTTACCCTCAGCACTGGAGCTCCTCAGGGTTGTGTCCTAAGCCCCCTGCTCTACTCACTGTACACCTACGACTGCGTGGCCACTTCCAGCTCTACTACCATCAAGTTTGCTGATGATATCATTGTCATGGGCCTGATCTCGGACAACAGTGAGAGGGCCTACCTGTAGGAGATTAAACACCTAGGGAACTGGTACCAGGAAAATAATCCCCTAAACGTCAGCAGGCCAAAGGATCTGATTGTGGGCTGCAGCAAGAAGCAGGAGCAGTACTACCAACCTGTTGGGATCAACGGAACCATGGTGAAGAGAGTAAACAGTTTCAGGTACCTTAGTGTTCACATCTTTCAGGACCTGTCCTTGTCCCACCACACCAACTCCTTGGCAAAGAAGACTCATCAGCATCTGTACCACTTCAGATGCCTAAGAGACTTCAGACTGCCCTCCAAGATGCTGCAGAACCTCTACACCTGCATTATCGAGAGCATCCTCATGGGGAGCATCACAGTCTGGTTATGGGACCTACACCAAGCAGGACAGACAAGCTCTCCAGAGGGTGGTGCGTTCAGCAGAGTGCATCACTCATACAGAACTTCCTGACCTGCAGACCATCTACTGCAAGCGGTGCCAGACCAAGGCCAGGAGGATGTTAAGGACCCCACCCATCCCAACAATAGGCTATTCTCTCTGTTGAGGTCAGGGAAGTTCCTTTGCTTCCTGAAGATGAGCTTCTTCCGGCAGGCCATTTGGGCCCTGAATCAGGGCAACTGATAGGACTACTCTGCGAATGATGTACACAATAACATCATTTAAAAAAATTTTTTTTATTAAACTGTAAAAAAAACTAATTGTAAACTAGAAATTGTACATTGTATATATGCATAGTATACATCCCCCTCTTCATTCATCATAGCATATTTATTTATTCATTAAACCACATTCCATTTCCCTGTATCTCTCCTCAGCCAGGGGCAGAGCAGTTACAAAAAGCATTTCAATGCCAGTTATACCATGTATGACTATGTATGTGACAAACTTTGAACATTAAACCAACCGTCTGCTGGTTGCTATGTGATGTCACCTGAGGTTCATCATATTGACCCTGTCTGTTCCAAAAGTTAAGCAGAAATACAGAAAACAAAGAAAAACATGCCCTAACCTTAAATAGTATTTGAAATTTGAAATGATTTTTACCAGCATAAATGATGTAGCCAATGCTAAGAAGCCCACCCAGACTCTTCCACTAATTGGCAACTACAGGCCACCAGGACCCTATTCAGAGTTAATTAACAAATTTGCAGATTTCCTCTCTAATCTAGTCATTGCTGTTGGTGATTTCAGTATTAACTTTGATAGTGCCCATGACCCTCTGAGATCAGCCTTTAGTTCTATATTAGAATCAACTGGTTTCACCCAATGTATAAGAGATCCCACACACTCTAGTGTACATACGCTCTACTGACATACGGGGTAGACATAGAGAACATACTTATACTAACGCAGTCGAATGCCATCTCAGACTATTCCTTCATTTCATTTGAATTATGTATGAGCCACAATATAGTAACCTCACCTGGCTATCACACCAGACGTGCGAACACGTCAGCCATTTTATCTAGATTTATTGTGAATCTCCCAGACTTATCACTTGCGACTGCGATACCCTCAAATCCCATGGAACTTGGTCAAATAACTGAATCAGTATTCTGCTGCACACTCACTTAAGAATAAAAAAAAATTCTGGACACAAAATTAGTACTTTGGTTCACATTCCCAGTTTAAAATAAAACACCCCAAAAATAGAATTTAAATGGAACCACACTAAGCCTGTATTCTTCTAGCTTGCATGGAAGGAGGAAGTACAGAAAATCACTTATTACTTATTATTGAACATATATACATATAATATTATTATTGAACATATATACATATAATATTATTATATATAGTGCCTACATTCTAAACAAGGGGTCAGTGTTATTGCAAGGAATCAATGTTTTCTTGGTGATTGTGTAACTGGGGTATGTGTAACTAAGAAAATGATTTGACTGCTCTGATCTATATAAACTTAAAAAGTGACCACTTATCCCATTGGTACAAGACACTACAAGAAATGCATTGAGCAATGCTCAAGCATAGTCCATTATGGAGCACACAGTAGGATTGTTAAAACATCAGTAGTTATGCTTAGACTCTGTAATAGGTGGTAACTAGCTTTATCAGTGTCTAGAGGTATACCAAAACATGCTAGCCAGCATGCTTCAGAATGTGGCCTTGAAGCACAGTCTTGAACTTGAACAAATAAAACCAAATGAAATGACTAAAGATGTCTTTATTTTAACTGACTAGCAGAGTCTAGCTGCCATCTAATGGAGGCATAAAATAAATAATTTCAATGATGCATGTGAACATATTTAGGAAGCATGTCATTTCATAGGCAATACAAAACAAGGTTTATTTCTTTGTTGTCTAACATTCATCAATATCATCATTGACTATTGGTATCAAGAAGTGCCTGGTGCGTATCCACCAGTTAGGAAACATGCCATCCACAATGTTCTTCTGCAATTGCACAACTGTATTGCTCAGGACAATTTAGTAGAGGTTGATGGACACAGTGGAGGAATTCCTGCCTGTATGCTGTGCTCTGTAGTTCTTCCATTTTCCACAAGGGAATCAACAATGTTCACACACACACATACACACACTGTGTGTTTTCCACAAGGGAATCAACAATGTTCACACACACACACTGATCTTGTAACCTCTACATTATTATACAGAATGCCCAAACTATCAAAAACATCAAGTGGTTCCAGATAGCATTTGGAAAACTGCTTAGAAATAGTAATTTATTCATCAAACATTTTGAAAAGTAATTTGAAACATCTATGTTGTGTGTATCAATAGGCCTTTACTTTATTTATGCTGTTCTTCAGTGTTAAAAGCAGTCAGTTTCCTTTATACAGTGCTCATGGATGGTGAATATGTTAACTACTTTTTATTTAGAATGCCCAAGTTATTGAAATCATCTAGTTGATCTGGGGGTGGGGGGGGGGAGCTGTTTCTAATTTGCCTACACTAGCTAACAAACAATTTTGCATTGAATTTTGCATAGACCTTGTTAGTAAAAACTAATCTAGCTAGAGGCAAGTCAGCAGGTTTTACAGCTATATCTTACAAGTTTATCTTTAATCCTTGCAGAGCTGCTTACCTATTTACATTATTTAAGTTGTAGTGTTTTCTCTTTTTACCTGCACATGTAAAAGAAATGTTCATTTCTCAGTATTTTTTCACTGATCCTGTATGTTTACATTGTCCCTATAAGACTTAATAACTATGTGATACCTAGCTATGTCATTAGCTAGATTAGATAGCTAATTGATTTATTAAAAAACATCAATCAGTCTTTCACCATGGCTAGTTGCCCAGCAACATTGTTCCAATGGCTATAAATACTGTAGCCTTTACTGCTGATGTCTGTTGGTGGCTTCCCACATTAAGCCTCCGCAGTTAAAGAGGTGTCATACGCTCCATGTTCCACACTGATGGTATGTTGCATCCTGCCTGCCTTTAAGTCATGTTGGGACCATCGAAATTACAAGATGAGCACATATTTTTTAATGGGCTCTGACTTGTTAAGTATGTCAATGAAATCATAAAGTATAACATAGATGTTGAGTCTACATTAGATGGTAATAAATTAGATGTTAATGGTTATTCTTTGTAGTTTTAGTTCAGGAGACTTGAAGGCAGCAATAGACTATGGTGCTGTAATTGGGACTGTCTACAAAATATCAAATCCATAATGTTTTACTTGAATCAGGGCAATCTAGATGCTTAGTCACAAAAACATGCAGTGAACAGAAACAGAAAAGCAGGAACACAGACTGAAGTACAATAGGGCATATCCAGGGAAAAAAAGGACCAGAAATGTCTAAAACATGACCAAATGAACAGAGAAAAAACATTCAGTATGCTAGGACCAACAAGGTCAATACTCTGAGGGTGAGAGGAACATAAATACACAGAAAGAGATAGGAAACAGGTGCACACAGTTAGAAAGCTGGGGATGATGCCAATAGGTGGATGCAGGTTCAGTGTCCATGGCAAGGCAGATGTTGAGAAAGGGAGTCCAGGGTTGCCGAGATGGGAGGTGGCATGACATTGGTCATTGCTATGCTTTATTTATCCTTGCTTTCTGTATTATTTATTAAACTAATCATAATTCTCTTAGCACTGAGTCAATACCTACTCTTGTTTCTCTATTGCTTGTCACTCTATTCACTTAGAGTATTAATGGTACTATAAATGTTATAGTGACAAATTTTTAAATGACAGTAACTTTTCTCTATACTGTTTTTAAGTTACTTTTACTCTGAGTTACACTTAAATCTGTCAATCTAGCCTCCAGATTACTAGCATTTAATGTACTGCCTTTTAGATGTACATAAATTGAAACTATGATTTTGATGGTGTAATCTGCTGGTAACCCTGGGGTGAAATAAGATGTTTTTAGCAAGCACACATTCATGCACCTTTTTATTCGCATTTTGCTGAAATCATTTATATAAATGAAGTTATTATCCATCTATATAGGCTGCACTGTAAAAGTGAAAGTGAAGAGTGTCCTCATCCCCATTTCGGCTCTGCATTGACCAAGTAAAATACAGCAGAATTAGAAAAGTAGTCAACAATTACATTCTTTATCTTGTCAGTAGCATAAGCATCATAAAACATCATACCCAAAGCATATATCTTATTGAAAACATGACAATTTTCCTTACTCCCTAAATATAAACAAAAGTAAACAAACCTGAAACAAAATAGGTTCTGAAAAATATTCCAGGCTAGTAAATCTGTATACATATATAAGTTTCACACTGCAAAGTTGCACACAATCTTCTATTTCACAATGAAAAGCCAGTCATTACACTGTAAAACCTAACTCATTTCAAATTGTGTTAACCAGTTTATTAACTAAGTTTATTAACATAAATAATTTCTTAACCTGAGTATGAACATCACATACATCACATAAATGTCAAAAAGCATCACCTACGGTCATCACAAGAGAATAGGAACCATGGAGATCATTCCATATTATTATACTACTCCATGGATTGATAACCCTTTACTGTAAGTAAAATGTACTCCGGCATGGGTATCATCAGATCCCCATAGCTGAAAGGGCCATTTCCATAGAGCTGCCAGGACTCTTCCATTTGGATCACATAACCTAAGGTACTGCTGAACCCCACCTGCATGTTTTCCAGATTTTTGTTTTCTTTGATGACATTATATCACAAAGATGCATTATGTCACAAAGTTCTTGACAGTTCAGAAGAGTAGAGAGAATTAGAGAGAGTAGTAGAGTAGAGAACAAAGAGAAATACTCAATGGTTTTGCAATACAGTTGTTTCATCAAAAACACAGTGTGGAGTTTTCTAAGGGTTACTGAGTTTGTAGTGTAATCTCAAATGTAAAGTGACACTAAAATAGTGTAATACATGTGAGAATAGGGTTTAAGTAGCGTCTTTCTTTGAATGTTTAAGTGTCCATTTGGCAGATCTGTCTAGCAGGATGATTGCCTATGAGAAGAAACTGTTAAGTCTAAAGAACCTGGCTTGAATTCTTCATAGTCTATGACCAGATATGAGGGAGAGGACCTTCCTGCTATAGGCCTTCTTTATGCACTGCATTAAATGTCCTTCAGGGCAGAAAAGTATGACACATTAATGCATTTGGCAGTGTTCACTTCAGTGTGTTCTATACAGTTTCCATACCATAGAGCAATTTTGCATGTCATAAATACCGGTATGGACAAAAGTATGCACAATATATTAAAATATGTATTGTCATGTGTCTATGATATCTAATCAGTGCAAGCCTATATTTCTGTACTATCACATACATATTTAATTATATGTTTATTGCCATAAAAATGATTTCATATTATTATATTGGGATTAAACCAAAAAATGAGAGGGTCATAGTCATGGGGATTCAGGGTCAAAGTCATGAGGTCCTTAAAACCAACATATATGAAAACTCACCATTTATTAAAATTCAACCATTTTGAATGTAAAATAGACCAGTCACTTGGATTGTGTATGTTTCTTGCTGCCAGAAAGAAGAATATTTACTCCCCTCAATCAAACTAAACACAACAACAGTTCACAATAATTTTTCTGACAAGCATAGTTATTTTAATTTATGAACCAATCAGAAGTAACATCTACATCAACATCTTCCTGTTTGTCATTTACTGTTTTGATTTGTACCTGATTGTTTTTCATTTGGTGCTATTTGCAGTTCTATAGTTTAGTGCAGATACTTGTCTAAAAATGTATGTTAGATTATTTTTACTTTTCTATTAATTTAATGAAATTTCATGTTTTTTCTTCCCTGTAGTTAATCTGAAGAGCACCAGAATACTTCATTTCATGTTATGACAAAATTCTACTTGCCTTCAGACTCATCTTCATTTTCATTATCATGTTTTCTAAACTTTTCACCTGTTTCACTCCTTTAAAATTTTCATACCTGATAATGAACAATAGTGAAAATTAAGCACCTATTTACATGATACATTTATTAATCTGCTCCAATTTCCCCATTCTCTAACAGACCAGCCTAGAAATTCACATCCCTGTCTGCTCTCCAGTTTGCTGCCCAGTTGCCTTTTCAATTCCCTGTTCTATTAGACTGGCAGCTCCTTAGCAAGCCTCCCTGATCTCATTTTAATGTCCTAGGTCTATTATGTCTCCTATCCTGAGTCTACTTTCAGTCCAGGTCACTATATACAGACCTATACTTTCTATTGTCAATCACCACATGCCTGTCTTGGCCTCTGTGTTTGTCCCAATACCAGTCAAGGTCTCTGTTTCTGTCACCATTAATGTAACTATACCTGGCCCACTGTCTGTGTTCATGCAGTCCTTTGTTCAATCCCCTGTCCAGTCTCCTGTTTAGTGCTTCATCCAGAGGCCTGTTGTTTTCCTGTGTTTCCATCATCCAATGGCTTCTGTTGCCAGCCCATTATTGAATGCTACTGTTTTACAATTAAAATGAGATATTACCAAAATATTTGGCCTGCTTCTCAGACATTTCAGGTTTTATCATGAAAGATTAAATTTCTTTAATATTGCAAACCTTATAATAAGAAATGTCATATTGTTGACCCAAACTGTATTGTGCCATATATATATATATATATATATATATATATATATATATATATATATATATATATATATATATATATATATATATATATATATATATATATATATATATATATATATATCCTTTACTGTTAGCACACCCTGAATATTTCATATAGTCATTTATTAAGGGCAGTTTGTGAACATTATGAATATTAATTCATAAATGAGATTTGTATTTGCTCACACAGATTATCCTCATTAATCATTGAGTGGGGATAATGCAATGACTTTCCTTCATGGTGAAACTCCTTTGACATACTAATGGAGACACTCTTGCTTTTGAGGCTTTGAACTTTAGCAATTTCCACCTAATGCCTCCTCCCAAACCCCACAGACACCCCTAGTTTTCTATTCTTTTTTCTCCTTCACCCTCTCCGAAACTATAATAACTTCTGTTTAGTCAGTCTCCTGCTGTGGTAGTGACACCCAGACACAAACAGCCTCAAATCCACCACTTTCTTTTTTTTCCATGTTTGCAAGGACCTAATGATGAGCAAATATGCAATTTATTAGTTTAATGTCAATTTCATTAAACAGTAGAATTAGCTGGTATCATACACTACCATGAGAAGGTTAATTATGCATTTTACAAAAAATAATTTACAACATGAAAAGGTAATAAGTTATTAGGTGTTGTATGAACCATTGAAGAAAAAAGCAAATTAGTCTATTTGTGGTTGTTGCAGTTGTTGCAGTGCATCTATCCATCAGAGAACCATACACTTTTTTTTACTTCACTTTTGTTCTTCATACATTCGTAATCGAATGTATACCCTACTTTTTACAGTGCTCAAAAAAAAAACTTATATCTGGGTCAAAAATTATTTGAAGCACTCAATGTCTGTATATTATATGTGTGTGTGTGTGTGTGTGTGTGTGTGTGTGTGTGTGTGTGTGTGTGTGTGTGTGTGTGTGTGTGTGTGTGTGTGTGTTCATATACTTGTGGGTTTGTGTGAGTGGATTTGTATGTTAAACACAAAGGTTTTTCAAACACATATGGTTCTACAGTTTAAAACTGGTTGCTGAGATCATATTCTGCATCATGTCAAATGTGCTTTCAGTCAGAAGAGATTCATCCTTCCAAATCGATCCCCAAACTTCAGCAGATGGAAGGTAGTTCTTGGTGGTGTTTCAGGTTTTCTGGCTGCTTTCAGGTTTTCTGGTTACACCTAACATGAGGCTCAGATGACTGACCATCACAAACCTACATTTTGGGTGTCAGGAATGTTCCTGAATATGAGAATAAGTGGAAAATTTGGAATGCTCATCTACCAACACTTCCAAGTATGGAATATTATTTATTCTCAGGTGGGACCCTGCACTGGAAATACTCAAAAAGCTGTTTCATATACCTCATTATTGTTTTGGCCATCCAAGAAAATTTTTTAAAGCTATTTGTCAGAGCAGTAAGGTTTTTTGCTTCAAGAAATGTTCCAATGGTAAAATATTTTCTATGTCCAAGTAATCCTGTACATCTTATTTTTTTGTAGGGATGGGGCTATGTCCTGCCCAGTCTGTAGATTTTCTGTCTGTAGCTCCTAACGGTGTTTCAGTGTATTCAATTATTATTATTATGCTGAGAGACTGTGTTTGGCAATTTAAACTTTGAAGAGGTTTGGAAATATAGGTTTGGAAATATAACTAATGTTCTTCAGTGTTTCCACAGATAACTTTTCTGAATATACATAATATCTTGGTTAAATATTATCCTGTTAAATGTGGTCATGTGCATAGTGCTGTTTAGATTTTAGTATAACAAAGTTTTATATGCAAATAAAAACATACTGCTTAGATTAATGGCTTAGAATTTCTTGGGTGACCTACGACATTTGCTCAATACTACACACAACATACATACACAATATGTTAATACGAGTTTTAAAACATGAATTTTCATATAAGATAATATGGAACCTTCATAATGTTGTTCTCACCAAGAATATGTAAAAGATTAACTGTACAGTATTTTGTTAAAAAAGAGAAAAGTATTCATGAGCTTGAATAATAATAAGTTTGTTTTAAAAACCCTTTCCTTTTGTTAGCTCAAGGTGCTTTACTGTACCTGTAGAGACACAGTACAGTCTTTCATCCTAGACCCTCCAGAACAGCTGAGAGTCCGACATCTATATTGAACCTGCATGGACTATATATAATGTAATAAAGCTAGACTATATATATGGGTTCCCTCTTGATTCTTGGTCTTCCCAAGCTTTCTTCCTTAATTCCACCCACTTTTGCCATTGATTTGCCCATTAACGATCTGGACCTAAACACTTATAAATCTGATTTGTGAAAATGCAATATATGCTTTGTTGTGCAAAGCAAAATTATTAATAAAAATATCAATCATTTTGACTTGACAAGGAAACAGAACAGGATATAATAAATAATAGCAGAAATTGAAAACAAATGTCAATTTTATGAATTAAAGTAAATATTTAGTTCACTTAAGTCCATTTGGATTTACATGCACAGAATAGCTGTTCAGCACTTAGGATTTTACCTTTTGTGTCATGGAAAAATATTTTGAAGCTATATAGCCTCACAGATTAAGGTTCTTACAGTTTTGATTCATTTTTGTTTAAACATTTTATAAGCCTGTACTGCCCTCTGGTGACAGCATGGTCAAGTTCTGTTTGGAATGTCATGAATTCATGAATGAGTCTCTAGTGTGTGCACTTGTTCCAAAACTGTAAAGTATTTTATTATGAGAACACTGATACCTTGGCAGAAAGGATAATTGTTTATTAACTAACCATAGGGTAAGTCCAGTTACTGTGAGCCATCACAGATCCAAAGACAGGGGTGTACCAGGTAGAGGTATGATTAGAAGGAGCAGCCCTGTTTTATTTTGTTTTAGTAATTTATCAAGAAAAAAGTATTGAGAATATTACAGTTATTTATGCAAAGTTTGCTGACTACTTTCAAATCCAAGTATCAAAATTTTAAAAAAGGGCTTAAATGAGAAAATGGAAATGGAGGTTTAAAGACATAGGAAAACTAGATTTGTCATCAGTAAGAAGTGCGGTTTTGTTTTTTTGGCACAATGGCTGCATCCTGATACCACATTTGATGGATCTAGCTTTATCAAAATCAGTAAGTTTCTTTAGGATGATGAGTTGAATGGGTTTTTTGTTGTTGTTGGGGACAGCAGTATACCAACTTTGATGGTTCCAGATTTAAAATTCAATAAATGTTCAAACTCAATTATATTAGAGGGAGGAAAGTGCAAATAAAGTGCAGATAGGTGCATGAAGTCAGCAATTGAGCCTTTATATATTTATGAAATGTCAGTGAGCATCAATTTAAAAAACTAATTAATTGAAAAAAAATCGACAGATGGGTTAGAAAGGCAGGCTGCATCAGTTTTGCGATGAGGCAAGCTGTAACCTTGAGCGGTAAGGAGACGGACACGTGCGGAGAAGATTTATTAGGAGCAAATCCAGAGTCATAGCTATTGGAGTAGTCCAGGGTAATAGAGCCAATATGGAGATTACGGGGATACATTATAAACCAAAAACACACAAAGGCAAACAAGGGAAGCAGGCTATACCACAGGCTAGGAAACACGAAGACTAGGATAAACAGTCAGACTGGGATACACGGAATACAAATTTACGGGCTTGCAAAAAAAACTACCCATCAAAACATGCATCCAAACAAACATTCCTCAAAACAGTCAAACATCCATTCAAACACTGAACAGCCAAAACAGAGAATCAGACAGGGTTTAAATACATGAACTTAAGAAGGCTAGAAACGAGGGACAGATGTGGAGAAAACGAAACTACAGAATGGAACCAAAATACACAAGACAGGGAAAACACGGGAGCTGAGAGGAATTAATCGTGACAAGCAGAATGCAAGCGCGACTCAAAGTCTGACCAAAAAAGACAAAGCAAAACGAAAGCAAAACACTTAAAGCAAAAACAGAAAAACAAGCCGAAGATGTGCAAAGGGTAGTGCTCAATAACTCATAAGTAACAATGGGAAAGGGAAACGGTGTAACGGTAACGGTGAGCGGTAAGGAGGCGGGCGCATGTGCGGAGAAGAGCGAGATTCATTATGGGCAAATCCAAATTCAGAGTCCTTATAACGGTCCAGGGTCACTGAGCCAATACGTAGAGCACTAGGATACATGATAAACAAACCAAAGCACAGGAAGGCATACAAGCTGGCGATAACAGAGACTAGTAAATAACACACGTGCTAACAAACAAAGGATTCAAAAACCTGAGGGGTTTTCACGTACACACATTCAATGAACAAAACACAGGACTCAAGTCAGGACTTAAATACATTAACTAGAAATGAAAGACTAGAAATGAAGAACAGGAGTAGAAAACCAAACGAGGGTCGGAGAAAACGAAACTACGGAATGGAACTAAAATACACAAGACAAGAAAACCATGGAAGCGAGGAGGGACCAACCATGACAGAGACTTTGTACATTACTTAATGACAAGGTTCACTAGACACCTGGAAAACAACGAGGGTGGCATAACGAGGTGGGGACAAAGCACATGGCGCACACAGCATGAAAACAATAACAAAAGCTAGTCCAAGTAATAAAAGATCGTCATGGGCAGAACTGAGAAGCATGACAAGTATGAAATGATTTTTGGTGAGCATTTGAGTGTTTTTAAACTATAGCTTTCGATGAGTATAAAAAAACAATGCATTTCTATGGGAGGAAGGATGAATGAAAAAATAAAACAAAAAAAAGAGAAATGAGGAAAAAATATTAACTTGTAAGTTAAGTCAAAAAAGGATTACTAAATATATGTATTTTGGTACTTCTATTTTTTGTGTTTCCTTCAATTACTTCCTCTTGCTGTCTTCAAATACAGACAAAAGACTCTATTATATCTGTTTTGGAGTATTTAAACAACCACTAATCCTACACTTGGAATTATACTGCAATTGGAAATATTGCAGTATAACTTGAATATTTGAAGGTTTCTTGCACTTTTTGTTTGGTACTGCACTTATTATTGTTTGATATTGTATTTGTGCTCATTTTTCATTTCCTTCTAGGTATCAGTATTGACTCTTGTATCTAGCAGTATCCTAGATCAATGGTACCTTTGACTCTAACTTACTGTACTAGCTAGGATATCTCTAGGACATCATCTATCAGAGGATAACAAAGCACTTTTGTAAGTAGCTCTGGATACATGTTTGATAAATACTGTAAATGTAAATGTAAAAAAATGTACTTCTGAATTATTATTTTTTCATAGTTTGTCACTGTTGTTTGTCAGAGTTTTAGCTAAATAATCAAAGTTTACATTATCTTTTTTGAATTTATGAGTTAAATGAACCATCATACATGTGACCTGTCTCCAAAGCGTTTTCATATCCTAAAGAGAATTGACATGGGTTTATGCCCTTTTCTTCCACCTGCCTAATGATAATAGTTTTGTTCTTTTTCACTCTGTTATCAAGCAAACTTCTTTTCTGCAGTCCATTTTCTGCAGCTCTTTCTCTGGGAACTAATCCAGTATTTTATCCTGTTCATTTGGAAAGTGTCATTAACTTCTATTTCTCCCTCTCTCCAAGGTGGTCAACAATTGAAAGTAAAGTAAAAATATCTGACTAGCTTGTGTTTTGTCTGCTAGATGTATAGGGAAAGAAGCATGTGTTAACAGACAGAATGTTTGTATTACATCCTTGAGATTCCATTTTAAAAATAACTTATTTTGGAGATACAGAACCTTTCTGTTTCTTCATATTGGCTAGAACTGTTTAGGTAGATCATTTTGGGTTTTTTAGGTATTTTTGATAATTTGTTTGTTTGTTTGTTGAAGACATCACCATGACATTAAATCATACCTAAAAGACTGAAGGACATAATGTATATGATAATGCTTTCACATACCAGGTTGCCTACAAGCACTGAAGGTCAATGGTAAATGAGCCTTCTTCTGGGACCTGGACAGATAAAGTAAAGTATGATTAGCACATTGTCTAATTATATTAATATGTATACCTATGGGTATAAGCTTTGTAAGACCCAAGGGATATCGCTGTATTGAATAATTCAATATTGCATTGCAGTGAGACAAGTCTAAAATAAGATTCTTTAAATGGCTATACAATCTTTTAACCCTTTAATAGTTTTACATGGGTGGGCATCTGAGATAAGTGCACTGTGAAAAGTGGTGGGGGAGTTACTCCTATATAGAGAGGCTTAGCAATCAAGAGACTCTTTTATAAGCTGTTGTGTTTTAGTGACAGCTTATTTTGTCTGTTAGTAGAGTTGCTCCAGAGATCCATATTATGCTTCACATTTTAACTTTGACCTGCAACTTAGGAATAGAGTTTTTGCAGTGATTGTGGTCAACACTTAAACAACACTGAAGCTTGACCTGTAGAATCCTCATGATCTTCTGCTTTATCTTTTGTCCCACTCAAAATGGTTTTTAATGAGAAATCAAATGTATTTATTTATTTAGAGTTTTTACAACATGCATTGTCACAAAGCATCTTTACATTTGGAGGACCAAGACTCCAGGGAGAAGCCATCCTCCTTGGACGGACCAGCTTGTGTCACGGTTAGTCCCTCCCAGCTTCCATGTTTTCCCTGTCTTGTGCATTTTAGTCCCGTAGTTTCATTTTCTCCGCCCCTCATCTGTTCCTTAATTGCAGTCCTTATTTTGGTTCTCCCTGTTCCCCTTGTTCACTTGTGTCCAGTTAGTGCCTAATTGTCTTGGTTATTTAAGCCCTGTGTTTGGTTTCCCATGTAGTCTGTTATTTGGTATATTATTTGGTCTGGTCATGTGCCTTAGTGGATTTAGGTCTCTGTTTTATTTGCCTCCATTGTTCAGTTTCCTGCGTTTAGTAAAAAACCTTCTGCGTCTGCATTCTGCCTCTCGCCTACACATATGTTACAGCTTGTGACCAGTCCATGTTTTAATACATAATATATAGACCATGGAGTTCAGTATAGGTATTGGTTTTTCCATGGGTTTAGGGTAAGTGAGTAGTATCTGCATCCACTGGGGTACTTGGAATACATGGTCAACTAGGGTTTTCTACAGGCAGCACCAATGTCATCTGGTGCTATCTTAGCTTCATCATCACTGATGAAAAGTGCAAAGTGCAGAAAAAACAGATGAACAGTCCACAAATAGGAGACATGTGGCAGTGATCAGAATGCAGGTCTGTCTGTAGCATCATAACTAAAATGAAGGGCCATAGGGTGACCATAGCTCTGAGACATTACATTCTGGCCACATGGCATGGCCAGACAACAGTGCCAACACCACAGATTACCAATTCTATAACCAGGGGCCACAGGCTCTGTACCTTTATATTCAGAAATATAATCAAAAGTTGGAGTAAGGCCTAAACTAAGCCTTAAGCTAGCCAAATAAGCGCAATCAAGCTTTGGCCCAGTCCAGACAGACAGTAAGTTTGAACTTGAAAGCCCATTTAACATCAAACTCCATCCATATCCAGATGCTGTTGATTACCTGTAATTCCTTTCATCAGAATTAGATTAGGGAATCCTCCCATTAATTCCCTCCTGTCCTCGTCAGTTGTTAAAAACATTTTGGGGTTTTTTTTTATTTCTTTTGACTTTGTCTATCATCTACAACCTGTATTATTATTAGGCCTCCCATAGGTCCAGAACCTCATCTTTCCAAGGCCTGTAAGTAGTTTATAACTAGAATTTTGGTCATCTGAGTGCAAGGACCCTTGGCTTCAGCTCCAGTGTAGCTCTATAACAGTCAAAGGATGTGTGGCCAGAAGCCAGGAAAATGTAACTAGAGAAGATAGCAAAAATAGCCAAATCAGGAAGGTTAAAATATAGGTGTTGGAGTTAAATCACTAGTGTTGGTGTTGTTTTAGCTTCATACAAACACAAAAGCACACTTTCTGTCATTCTTTTGATTCAGTGTTGGTGAATCAAAGGCTGGTGCCATTTTCTTTTTTCTTGCAAGGAAATAATTTGGCTATCTTCCACTAAGGAAAGAGACATATAAACATGGGATTTGCAGTAGATATAGATATTATTCATCTAATTATAAAATTGTATTTTTGGGTACAGTTGGCATAAATTGCTCCAGATGTATGTTAGCGTATCTGCAGTCATGGGCTGGGCTGACTGACATTTTCCCTCAGTTAATGCTGTAACTTGCTGCTAAATTTCAGGTGTAACTTTGTTTAGTCGTCTATATATATATATATATATATATACAAAGACACATAAGGGTGACAAGGCACAGGTGATACTAATAGGAGACTGGGACTGAACAGGGAGTTATGGGTAATGTAGTCTTTGTTAGATGGTATTATGGCAGGTATGACAAAACCAAATTGAACTAAAGTAAATAAGAATGAGGAAAATTAGAAAATTAGTAAAATTAGGTTTTAGCTCCAAGATTAACCACACATAAATTCTTAATCTTACCAGGCACTGACAGTGACCCAGCAATATCTTAAGGTCCATAGATTACTATACAATGATGCCCGACCAGATCCATTCCAGATCTGCTGTGAAGTTAGGCTGAACAAGCAAGGCCTTTAGAGGTCAGCAGGTGTATTATGCTTGCCAGTCTTTGAGAGCTGCCAATAAGGATTTTGAAGTTGTAGAATGAATATTAATTGCTGCCGGCCAAATGGAAATAACCCTAACTCTTTCAATGACCAAAGAAAGAAAAATTACTTTAAAGTCAAGGCATAGTGAAGAGCAAATTAAACTAATTTAAACAAACAAAAGTAAACTGTAGAGTTGACAGACATACAAAATAAAATGCAATTCTAAGTACTTAATTCTTCTCACAAGAGGTTCTGGACTTCCACTACTGGACTTCCGCTACACTAATCCTTGAAAGTCCAGTAAAGTTAAAGGACTTTTGTTGGAAGAACCTGAACTTTCATTCTCTATTTTGTTGCAATATTTACCTATCAATTTGGGGGCATTACTAGAGGGGAATATTGATGAATATTCATTGAATATTCATTGAATATTCATTTATTTTTGTTTCAATCCTAGGCATTGATTAATTTAAGGTATTTTCCTTAACTTAGCTTATGAAAAACTAAAAAAGGAATGAAACAACTGAAGCTCAAAAACAACAAAAGGTAGGTATGCATCTCTCTAATAAACAGGTACCTATGGTTACATGAGGTAGATTTAAAGGCATAATAAGTGAATTTGCATCAAACTTAATTTTGCCTATGACGTGAGGCTTCTATGTATGTAATATAACACACAACGATATATAAGGTAACAGTTATACATTTTCCCAAAGGCGTATCATTTAGAAATAAAGAAGAAACAAAGCATTTTAATTACATAAATTTTGCCAAAGACATTCATGACTTAAACAAGCTTCCTCAACCTACTATACCTAAACTGAGGTCAACTCCTTAATAACATTTCTAACATTATTTTGCACATTCAATGATATAAGAAAGACATGAGTATAATAATAAGTTCATAAATAAATGGCATAGAAAAGTGTGGAGGATGAAGGCAGTGTAAGTTCATATTTAGAGAGAAAGTCAAACAACAGTTCAACAGTCATGAACTAGTTGGATTTTATCTATGATTGAGCACAATTCTGAAATGTTATGCATCACAATCTACCATGATGAGGTAATGCACAATTATTGCACTGGTCCATGTTGAAAACCTTGTTGCAGATATTGGAGGGCACTGTGAATCCATGGCTCAAAAGTCATATATTTAATTCAGAATAACATGCCCATCTAATTATCAAAATAATTTAGGTTTGGTATCCTCGTACTGTACACAAAGGGTATTCTTTCCTTCAGGAAGAGTTATAATCCAATAGATTTCCCAGAATATGGAATTTTAAAAAGCATCATAAACCTGAATACTATAAAATATGGGTCTATTCTTAATTTCCAAGAGGGATGTTTTATGGCTTTTGAGTTCACCACAAACTTGGCCATGTGTTCTTGTAGAAGTCATAAACCTCTCATAGCAAAAAGATTTGGAGGCCTGATAAGGTGGTGGAGCTCATACCTGGCAGAGCCGATTGTGTGTTCTGGGCCTGATAACTTGTCATCCAGGATGGAAAATGTGGTTTATTTAAAAGGAAAAGTGCAATCAAGAGGGGGAGTTGACTGCCATTCTCCACTACACTTAGTTACTCTCATCTTCAGGGATATCAATAAGGAGATTTTGAATGCAGCAGCCAGAGACCCTAGAACTAGTGAGACCCATTGAGAAGTTGGATGTGCTGGTGAACTTCAGGAGCAGACTCATCAACTGGGCACATACATCACAGACCATAGAGAAGTTGCTCAGACCCAATAGCACTCATCCCATTAGTTCTGCGACCTCAATTGGGATGAGTAACATCCTGCACATTTTGTGGTATGGCCAAGACCCCACGCACACTCAGGATGTACCATTCAACAACATCACCAGCTCAGTTAATTTTATCAGTGTTCTCACAGTATCAGATGGTAACACTACTGTTTCTCTTGTTGATGAATGCTTCTTAAAGGCTTGTGGCCTTGTGCTTCTTGGTGTCCACACTGCCTACTCTGTTCAACCATGCCAGAGGATATAACATAATATTAAAGTCTCATACAGAAGAGAGGCAGAGTCAACACCTGTCCTACCAATATGGGGTGTGTCTACCAATATGGGGTGTGTTCTCCTCACCTAAGCTTATGCTCATGGACAGCTTGAACATTTTCAGGGCAAACACTATTAAAGAATGGTTCTCTCCAGCAAAGGATAGCTGCAGAAAGAGAAAGATGCTAACTAGTTGGATCCACAAACTAAAAGACTGAACGCTGTAACAATTTTGGTTAAGATTTTTTTCTCGTTAAGTTTGATTTTTGATTGTATGAATATAGACACCTACTTTGCAGCTGTTTTTGCCATGCCCCACATAGGTGGCATGTTTCCACCTTATTCATTTTGCTACCTGTGTGTCATTATGTTCTTATTTTCTTCCTTTATACCCCCCATTGAGTTTTAACATTACTTGTCAGTTAGTAATGTTACATTGGTTTTCTTTCATTTTCTTGGTGCACTTGTTTTGCATTTTATTTTGTT